>NW_008795686.1:1327456-1334521 GCF_000699145.1 Aptenodytes forsteri | reverse complement strand
TGCTTAGCAACAACTAAAACATCGGTGTGTTATCAACATTGTTCTCACCCTAAATCCAAAAGACAGCGCTGTACCAGCTACTAGGAAGAAAATTAACTCTACCCCAGCCAAAACCAGGACACAGACTTTGAAAAAGCTAAATCCTGACAAAAATACCACAGTATATCTTCATTTAAAAAAAAGGAAAAAGGATAATGCAATCTTAATTTAGATTTAAGGGGGCTTATAAAAAAGATGGCGGCAAACATTTTAGCAGGGCCTGTTGCGACAGGACAAGGGGGAATGGCTTTAAACTAAAGGGGGGTAGATTGAGACTAGATATAAGGAAGAAATTTTTTATGCTGAGGGTGGTGAAACACTGGCACAGGTTGCCCAGAGAGGTGGTGGATGCCCCATCCCTGGAAACCTTCAAGGTCAGGCTGGACGGGGCTCTGAGCAACCTGATTTAGTTGAAGATGTCCCTGCCCATGGCAGGGGGGTTGGACTAGATGACCTTTAAAGGTCTCTTCCAACCCAAACTATTCTATGATTCTATTCTATGATTCAGATTCAACTTTCAGAAGTCACATACAAAAAAATCAAAATCCCTTTCTTCTGGGCAGCTCTATGGACCAAGGAGGTTGCTCCAGGCAATACCAGACTTTGCTTTCGTTATCACTGTTATTTTTAACTTACTTTCTTTGGTTACACACAGTGCCAGAGGATTTTATAAGCCAAGGTTTGGAATCACTGCTTTAAGTTGTAAAAAATACTCTTAAAGCTAGAATATATACATGTGGCTATATAAATACCAGGTTGCTCATTATGAGTGAGTGGTCAATACTTTCCTGCCTACAGTTCCTATAGCCATTCCGTGGTCCCACCACATGTGTTTTTATTAAGAATGTAGAAGTATTGATGGATACTGTCCACATATTTACACTTTCTTTAATCTGTGTTTTCTAGAAAACTATTGCACTAGGAAGAAATTCAGCCCCTTTACCAAATCAATGGGCAATGGCTTTAACAGTGTGCACCTCTCCAACAGTTTTCTAGACGTACTGTTTGCTGCAGAGCTGCACTTTCTGCTCTCTGCCTAGTTTCCTTGAATGCTTTCCTTTTGTTCCCTTATTTCTTCTGCTGTTGCCTGAAACCTTCACATAGAGTTTCTTGATTCTACTCCTTACTTAAAACTTGCAAATACAACTTTGCTTATGGTGCTACTTCGCAAATAAACACACAGCTGCTAAGCCAACAGTTATACACCCTCCCTTTCTTGCAGTTCACAGACTATTCTTTTCTGAAGATGCCAGTTCTTCCCATTGTAGTTTCTTGTGCCTTTTGTATTGTTTTGGGTAGGTGAAAGTAAAATCTTTTATAAATCTTCCTTCTTTCTAGAGCGAGAATACATTTTAAACTGTGCTTGCCCCACCTGCAGATGAAAGTTGGAATAACTCGTCCTCTGACCCAGCTTTACCATAAGTAAGTAAGACCACCTCTCGGCACTACTCATCACTGTCTTCGCTCTCTGTGGTCTTATATATTGCCTGAGATACAACCACAATTCTGCCATGGTCGGACCTTAATTCTGGTGTTGGCCTAATGACTGATTGTTCATCAGCCTTGTACAATTAGTTCCAATGCCTGGACTGACACTGAAAAAAAGAAGTCTTCATTCCTATGTATTGCTGTTCACACTGCAGCAACAAAAAGCTGGTATTGCTCAGCAATGTTTTTTCAAGTGTTACATACGGGGGAAAAAAAGATAGAGATTACCTTAAGCTGCAGACTAATGCTGTCCAGTTTCATTACATTACCCTTTCTTTACCTTCACAGTCTAGGGCATCAAGATCTTGAATTCTTGCCCAACAAAAGCAGTTGCTCCAACCAGTAGGGATTTACTAAACAGACTCCTCCTAACTTTGAGCTATACAGAAAACATAGCATTTCCACTGTACTTTAGGCTTTTGCCATTCATAGGTGGGAAGCCATATTCTGGATCACTAGAACCGGAAAAATGTAACACTAATAAAAATGTAGCTTTCCAGAAAAACAAAAAAAAAAGAAACTTGAAGTTTACTGGGTGCTGACTAACTTGAGGCTGCTAAATACAGTGATAAAACCTAGCTAACAGGGGGACTTATCTCCCCAAACTTGCTCCTAATAACAACTGACTTTCTACTTTAAGATAGCCACCTAGGCTGCCTTCACAGACAGAGCGCGACAATTCTTAGTTTAGGACTTTTAAGAGAAACTTTCTCCTTCTGAAAGTGACTAATATAGTCAGGCTGAATCTCCTTCTGGAGATAGTTCTCTGTCTCCAAACAGAGGAAGCCTAGGTAATTAACTTAATTTTAAAAAAGCTAGAACTTAGGCACTAGTCTAAAAGAGTCCTGCCATAAGGATCTAATTCTTAGGTGGGCTTCCATGCTAAGGTAAGTATTTGACCAGAGAGATCCTTACAAGACTGGACTAAGAAAAATAATCTCTAACACCATTATTAACTAATATCCAAGAACCCAGTAATATCATCCTATCTATTGAAAATTCCGAAAACTGGAAGTAAAATGGACTTTAGGCTTTTAAATATATAACCCTTCTGTTCCATCAGAGAAACAGAAAGAAAAAAGATCCAACTGAATTTCTTTAACAGCAGTCTTCTTTATTTACTTACTAAAAAATCTTGGGCAGCCTAGCTTGACAATTATTTGTCATGCTTAAAGCTATTTATGTAGGAAAAGTGTAATTAGAAGATTTCCCCTGCCATCGGTTTTTCAATAGAATACTTACGTAGTATAAATTCTTAACGTTTGGACTAAGGAAAAGGTTTATTGCTTAACAGTCAATTTATGAAATTTATTTTTCACAACATTCAGCCTTTAAGAATTTCTTCATGACAGAAATAAAGCCTTAAAAAATTATTTTATATACGAGCTACACTTAGCCTAACTGGAAGAAGAGAGAAAAAAACAAGTATCCCAAATTCTTTGCAGCTCTTAAATCATGGAAGAAAAAAAAAAAATCTAATCACTTCCTCTAATGTGGGTAATGTGAGGGTAATGGAGAAGTATCAGAAAGCATAACCCTAACCTCTGAAGAGCTATCAGATTCATGGAAGGAAACAGACTAAGCCAGGGTATTTCAGAAAATGTATAGAGTCCATTTTCTTGCATCAAGGAAGGATCACTTACATTTAAACGACTCCTAACATATTTCTCTAATCTAGTCTTTAAAATGACGGCTTCCTATGCAGTCTCTAACAGTAAAAAATATGCTTTAGAATAGATTTGGGGTTTTTTTTTTTCATTTTAACCTAAATTCCTCTTGCTTCAACTGAAGACTACTGCCACCTTCTTTGCAGCAACTTCTTACATATTGGAAGAGTCATACATCTTCTCCACAGCCTTATCTAAACTAAATCCCATTTATTTCAATTTCTTCTCAAAGGTATCATTTTCTAGATCTCAGGTTTTTCTTATTACAGACCCTTTCCTAGTAATTCACGCTTTAATAAGTTCCCCCTCACACAGTTCTGAAACTTCCCTTCGATCCCACTGCCTGTGCTGCCAGTCATACTCACTTTCCCTGGAGAGACCAACACACAAATTCTGTAGCTTAAAGTACTGACTACACTACTGTCTTCCTTTTGGAAGTGCTGGAACAGAAGGTTTTAGATACACTGGCAGCTCCACTCTTCTACCTTTGTCTTAATGTTTTTTTAGTGATAACATTCGAGGGGCTCAGAGGTTCCCTGCAAGGAGAAATGCCAAGCAAAGAGCCATGAACATGCCTTCTTTTTCCTTTCTCAAAAATTCTGACTGCGTCACGTTATAGGGTGCAGAAGCAAAAGATGTAAACTCCATGCATATGAATTTGATGCGCTGAAATTCAGGAAAACACCCACTCAGAGATGAAAATATAAAAGTGCAGTATCTTTTGAAAGCAAATGTTACTAACTAGAAATTAGAAGTTTCATTACTCTACAAATGTATCAAAATAAGAGTTATTACTAGACTTTCTGATGAGACATTTCAGAAGAGAAAGCCAGGAAATCCTCATTCAGTCACATTCAAGCCACCCATAAATCCATATGTATGACAAGAAAGTAACACGAGTTTACAGAATATACCACATTTGTATTACCATTTTGAGTATTAGGAGTGACACAGATCGTAAAAGGCTGCAAGTGCATCTCTAACAATTCTTATCTATCCAGCTGAAGCTGTCAAAATTGTTCATCAGAAGAGCCAGAAAATGCAGCAGCTTTTTATTAAAATTCTCATTCACTGTGCAGATTTTGTAAGGAACAGAGATAAGGCCGAGTCACACAGCTAAGAAACAGCTCTTGTGTTTCCCAAATTCAGCATCCCTGAACTATGTGGAGGTTGGTTTTGCTTAACAGATAGAAGGGACCTATGGTCAACATCCCCATTCTGAGCAGCCACTCTATAACTACAGCACTATGACTGAAGAGAATTTGTAAGAGACTGAGCAGAACTGAAGATGATCCCTGAAGCGCAGAGGAAGAAAGAAGTCTAAGCTCAAATTTTCAATTTTATTCCCTTCAACACAGCAAAGATGTCAGCTACTAATAGACTACGAGTATTTTTTAAATCAATGAAAACTATGAACATTTGCAGTATTCCCAGGCCAAAATATTACAGCTTTTTGTTTGTACAGCAAAACCAGACACTATTATGATGAGTGCAAAGAGATTCTGTATGAACAAAAAGCATAGATCTCAAAGCAGAAATTTTACACATAGAGGAAGTCCAGCTACAAAACGAAATGTCTCGCTCAAAGCAAAGCAGACAAGCAGGAAAAGAATCCAGATTTCCCAGCTTCCAGGGCGATGCACCAAACTCCCTTTGTAAGGTAATTCTACCTTCCAGCCAGAATGAAATCAAGAAGGAAACGAAGAAATGGTGAAAAACTGTTTCAGGTAACTTTGCTTTTATTCATCCGTAGTGCTTCAAAAGTGTTCTCATCTATCGATTTCAAAATAAATACCTTTTAGCTGTCTCTCTAAGTACACAAAGTAACATGAATACCAATCACTATGGCATTTATTGCTATAAATACAAGACACTGCAGTACTCACCGGTCTTTTACTATGATGTCACCACAGGACTGACAGTAAAAGACGTAATTCTTCTGCGGTTTCAGGCTTTCCCTCAAAGTAAAAACCAAATCTACAGACAGAAGAAGACATGCTAATCTTCAAAACTGTGTAAAATTTTCAGTCACTTGTACAGGAAAATCCTGCCAAATACCTCAAACCAAAAAAGATAAGAATCTAACAAACAAAGCAAAATGCTGACATTTTAAACACAACCTTAATTTATTTACCTGTAGAAGCAAGTACTTAGATTTAGGAAAAACTTCGCATCTCCACCTCATGCCCCATATTGCTGAGTAGGAACTGTATACGTGAATAATTATTTTAAAGGTGCAAATCCTCTCCACAGGGGAGCAGAGATATAGATATCATTACAGAGACTGTATAAATTAAAATTCAATGCCACTTTTTTGTAATAATATTTCTGCTACTCAGTGTTCCTGCAATATGAGGGTACATCCCAATATGTAACACAAAATAGTCCGGGGGTGGGGGAGAGGACACTAGTTTTAAATTTTCAGGCAGGTAAGCTACCAGCCACTGTGGTACCACTCAAGGAATAGGTAGTGAGCAATACCCTCTGCAGGCCAGCAAAGTGAAAACAGTCTCACAAAGGCCAGCTCAGACAACTTTTCCAAATTAAAAAAGGAGCTATAAAAGCCTCCACAAATTGTCAAATAACATTAGGCAGAAGAAAAGTAAAACTGTAAGCCTAGCTCTATGTATTAATATGTTTTGCATTGCCCACTTTCTCAAACTTCAGAATCAAAGTATATTCTCAGCACTGGCATTCAGTATTTAAGATTTAGATTGCAACCACAAATGAAAAGTACTTTAAAAGGTTCCAGAATTTCATATAAGAGAGAACTAGTTTTGCATACTAATATAAAACATTAAAGGCTAAGTAAGGTTATCCAATATATACGTCGATTACTATCCGGTTCACATACATGTTTTTCACTGGTATGACTTTCAAAGGTAAATTTTTCAAACGTCATCTTTGATCTTTTGAAGCACGCCTCATTAATAAGATGCACTAAATAATTTTTGTATAATTGTCAAAGCATGTGCGTAATTACTGATTAACATACAGAAGCAACCTCAGCATACCATAAAATCAACAGAGTATTCCAGTGTGTTTCTGGTGCTGAAACCATTATCATACATCACACACTTCATTGGTCATTCCTACTTTAAAACCACACAATGACACTTTTGTGTTATTTAATATATCTTTCTGTGTCACATCCTATTAAATGAATCCAAACACATTGAGCTTGGATGCTAGAATGAAAGAAAGCACCAGCTATACTACCACGCTTCCTATTTATGCAATCGCATCCTAGACCTGAATTAGCATCATGGAAATAAAGAAGGTAACTTTGCAGATGTTACCTGCAACATGAACCTCTGCAAACTGAGGCTGCGAGAACAAGCCTCAACGAAAAATCACAATCCTTTACGATTAAGTGGTTGGTGACAACCTTAGTGCCATAGCCTGGATGAATCATATTACTGCATTTTCAGCTACCAAACACGAAATAGGAGGGAAAGCAAATAATTTTGAAGTAATATGGGAAAGCACGGGGGAGGAACTGAGAGCAGTTCTCGAACTCCTACACAAAACACTTACTGAGCGACCATGTCTCCCTTTCATTACGCCACCTTTTGCACTTTCGATTTTTAAAACTGACAATTTTATTAAATTTTACCAGTTCCTGTTTAAATCTTCAATTCAGAGCTAAAGAGAGCCTTTTACAAAAGCAACAGCACGTGCACAATGAGACCATGAACTCCAGTTGGGTTTGGGGGCTTTTTGTGCCGCAGAATCCACACTTTAAAGTCTCTGTTTGCACGTCACTTAAAACAGTAAGGTTTCAGGCAACCCCAAGCAAAGCGGCCTTTTTTTAAGCAACGGGCCAAGCTTTCCCCTCCCGGCCAGCGTCGAGCGGGCCGGCAGCGCGGGC
>NW_008795686.1:1321242-1326401 GCF_000699145.1 Aptenodytes forsteri | reverse complement strand
GGGCACCCCCTCCAGGGCGCGGCTGGCCTCACGGGGCTTTCTTTAGCCCAGCCTGAACCTCTTGTGTGTCAACATCTGCCTGTTGTCTCCTGTCCTCCTGCCACACCACCGCTGTGAGGAGCCTGGGTCTGTCTTCTCAGGCACCTCCCCACAGGCACTGGGGGCTGTGGTTGGGTCCCCCCCCCCAAGCCATCTCACCTCACAGTGCTCCAGCCCCAACCGTCCTGGTGGTGTCCAACAAACTTGGTCCTGTTTACAGACACCTTCCCTGAAAGGGGCATGGGAGGAAGACTGGGGACAGACTCCTAGATGTGGTCTACCGAGTGCCAAGTAATGGGGGATAATCAGTCTCCTTGATCTACAGGCTCTGCTCCAGGATGCTGTTGGCCCTTGTTGCTGCCAGGGCCAGCTCAGCGCACTGCCCACCAGGGCCCCAGCGCCTTCCCCACAGAGCTGCTCCCCAGCTGGGCACTCCTGGTCTCTACTGGTGCCCAGGCCTCGTCCTTCCCAGGGGCAGCAGTCCCCCATGATAACCAGGCTTTGTGACAGAGACTTCCTTGGGTTGTATCAAAAGACTTAATCCACTTCCTTATCCTGATCGAGTGGTCTGTAACATGCTCCCACCAAGGTGTCGCCCTCACTGGCTTCTCTTCTGATCCTGACGTGCAAGCTCTGACCCAGCCCATTGCCCAGCCCATACAAGAGCTCCACATACCCAAGATGCTGCTTCACAGAGAGGGCAGTATCATTGGCGCTCATGTGGACAAGCAGTTGGGGGTAGTAAGCTGAAGGATGGGTGAGCCTTGGCAGTGTCCTTGCAACACGTTGGATCCAAGCCCCCAGCAAGCAAAAAACCCATACAGCAAGTCAGGTTGGCAGATGGGGTCCTCCATCCTTCACAGCACGGAGTCACCCACTGTTCCAATCCACCACTTTCTCCTGGTGGTGCTGCTGTGTGGTTCAGGCTTGGCCAACTGTGGTGCTTCCCCACATAAGCCTTCCTCCCTGCCATCTGCTACCAGGGCATGGAGCCTATACTCCAGTTGCAGATTTGCAGGTGGAGAAGGAGCTGTCTTCCTGTTGCTAGAAGTCACAAGCTTCCAGCCTTCCCCATCATGGGAAACCCTCCATTTTCCCACACCGGACCACAATCTAGCTGCGCCTCCTTCTGTGCAGTTTGGGCTCTCACTTCCACAGGGTCTCCGGGAAGACCCTGTCAAACTCTTTTTCATCTTCCCTGGTACTGCACAGTCTGCTGGACTCCTCCTCAAGCTCCTTAGATTGGCAACAATTCCTCACCACTGCACACATCCAGCAAGCAAGAGCACCACCTCTGCAGGGTGGTCCCTGCAGCCCCAGGCCTCCGAAACTGCAGCTCCCCATACTAGGTCTGGCTGGGATGGAGTTTCCTCACAGCAGCCCATATGATGCTGTGCTTAGGGTTTGTGACCAGTGTTGATAACACACCAATGTTTTAGCTGTTGCTGAACAGTGCACACTGTCAAGGCCTTCTCAGTGTCTCACTCTGCTCCCCCCAGCAAGTAGGCTGGAGGTAGGGAAGAGGCTGGGGTGGGGGAGAGGTAGGACAGCTGACTTGAACTCACCAGAGAGATATTCCACAGCACATAATGTCATGCTCAGCAATAAAAACTGGGGGTGTAGTCTTTCCAAAGTAGCCATTGCTCGGAGACTGGCTGGGCATCAGCGGCCTCCTTGTGGGAGGTGGTGTGTGATTGTCTTCGTATGTTTTTTTTTTTCCCCTCTTTCCTTCACTTACTAAACCATCATTGTCTTGACCCACAACTTTTCTTGCTTTTGCTCTTCTCGTTCTCCCCCCGCGGAGCAGTGAGCTAGCAGCTGGCTGGGGTCAACCCACCATGCCCACAAAGCTCTGTGTGAGCAGAGGCCTCTGCTGAGCCAGGGCAGGCTCCCCAGTCAGTGCTGGGGACTGTGTCGCGTGCCACTGCACCACCACCCGCCTCCTGCCTTGTGAACAACCCCCTCTCTGCCCTTTCTTGCAACATTACAAGTCTGCCCGAATTCCTCCCAATCCACGCTCACCCAGCTCTTGAATGCTGTCACACTGCACTCACAACAAACAGACCCTTAGCACAGGCATCTGCTGCTCTGGGGTGAGGCTTCCTACTGCCTCTCACGAGGTCTTTTATCAAGAGACTGTAAGCCCACCTTGACACCCCTGCGTGACTGTCCCTTAACTCATGAGCACTGTCACCACTGCATGCTTCACCCAGCACGCCGCCCTCACAGTATATAAGAGGCTGTTGATGGTCTGTATGTGAGGACAAGGAAAGAAGCTTTTGCTTTGGAAAAAAAAGAGTGTTTTGCAATGTTAGGTGTTTACTTTCTATGAAGGTCACGAGACCTTTTGTGATTGCAGAGTTATTTGAAAACATGATCTGCAAAGCTTCAAACAAAAAGGCAGATTTGCACGTTAATTTCATAGCAATTTACTATCTAAGACATGATTACTTTGAAGTAATCTTAGTCCTTGGAATTGGCAAAACCAAGTAGATGTCTTAGGAGAGTCTCAGAGAAGTGGATGGAGTAAGGTTAGATTTTGTGGGAAAAATATGGCAGACAATAGTCAGCTAAACTGTCTCAACCAAGTATTTTTTTTTTTTTTTTTTTACAAAGCATGAATTTCTTCAAGTATTCTAAGATGCAGACTATACTCTCTGCATGCCGTTCTGAGGGTGGTGTTTTGGGATTTTGTTGTTTGTTTGCTTTTTTAAGGAAGAAAAATATTTAGTCCACATGGTGGCTTTCATTTCCAATTACTTCACAAACCAATGTACATATTGCAGGTTAAATTGTTCTGAGCAAGCAGGTCACACGTCAAACATAAAATCCATGTAATTATAAGAGAATTGACTCCCACTATTAGTAAAATGGCCTTGGGCCCTGACTTTACAAAGGCTTACACAAGGCTACAGAGTTATGAGTAATCTTAAGTATTTGCAGGGTGTGAGCTTAATTTATTCAAAATTGTATATTATAGGTTTCTCACCATTTCTGCAGTGAAGTAATTACACAGAAATGAAGGTAAATGTCCTACAGAGCGAGGGCACCTAGCATCAGTGGTGCATCTAGCCCAGCATTTTGATTCCAATGTTAGTAAAAGGAGATACTGTTTAGGAAGAGCTCCTTGGTGTGGTTACTTCCCCTGCATCTCTCGTCGTATTAGGGATGCTGGAGGGCACATCCCTGCCTATTTCCTTCAGTGTCCACTAACGGATGTGTTTGCCATCAATACGAATAACGCCTCCTTGAACTTACGGATAGCATTCAAGTCCTCGACATTTTGATTCCAATGTTAGTAAAAGGAGATACTGTTTAGGAAGAGCTCCTTGGTGTGGTTACTTCCCCTGCATCTCTCGTCGTATTAGGGATGCTGGAGGGCACATCCCTGCCTATTTCCTTCAGTGTCCACTAACGGATGTGTTTGCCATCAATACGAATAACGCCTCCTTGAACTTACGGATAGCGTTCAAGTCCTTGACCTCTGGTGGCAATACCAGAGGCAATACCGAATAGAAGTTCACAATCTGCTTTGCAGAAAAGCATTTTCTTTACAGGTCTGAAAAATGATCTTCCACTGTTTTCATGAGGTGCCTCCTCATTCTCATACTGTGGGATTCGGTTAACAACAACTTTGTACCTTCCGTGCTTTTGTAAATCTTGATCAATCCTCTCCCCCGTCTTCTCTCTCCATATCGAACGGTCCCAGCCGTTATTGCTCTTGCTGTAAGGCAGTGGCTCCATCCCTCCTCAGTGCCTTCCCTAACTCCTCTACATCCTTCTTGAGCCGTGAAGACAAGAACTGATGCAGTAATCAATCTGAGGCTGCGCCAGCGTTTTATATAGCAGCCAAACAACACCCTCCATCTTGTTCTCAATATTCTTCCTGATAACATACAATGTTTTGTGGGGGTTTTTCGATTGCCACCGCACATAAAGTTGGTGAGACAATTTCAGAGAACTGTTTTGAGAGCTCTGAGTTGTAACTGCTACTACTAAATTCAGCAAAAGGGAAGCGTAGCAATCTAAGTGCTTTACAGCCCAGGGGCATGTGAAAGCAGGTAGTTAGTTATTGGAAGTCCCATCACCTCTGTGAAGATCACCACTTTTAAATAGCTCCAAAAGCACCACCAACCCTAGTTAAGAATTAAATCTCAGATGCATTTGTAAGTATCTTCAAAGAAAAATAAATGTAAATTCACCATTTTAATTGGAAATACACGACCTGTAGAGTCATACTCAATGCCTCAGAAAACCAGTGGGAACTGCGAGCTTTCAAAAAGTAACTGATTCTCACCTACTGAATCTTGGAATAGTTTAACGAGAAAACAAATCGCATTTCCTCTTTATTATCATCCCAAGTCTGGAGAATAAAATTAGGGTTCATAAAACATTGGCTGATAACATAAATCACCGAGTAGAAGATTTATAAATATTATGAGATTTTCCCCTGGCAATATTTTAGAAATATTTACCTGTCTTCAGACAAAGCCTAAAAGATTTATTTTATAAGACGAATGCACTTTTTTTTTGCAGTTACTTAAGCCATTTATAACCGTAATAACTGTTTGCGATTATGAAGCCTGCTTAAATCTGAGAACCGTAATGACGACTTTGAAACTAACAGATTGCAGTCCAAGAACTGTACTCTCCACTTGCTCTTGCAGTAAAAAATTCCCTGCAACGCCGTCCATGTGGGCACCCCCCCACCACCTTTCTGCGTAGTAAGCACTCAAGAATACCGGTCACAACAAATTTTAGAAAATTCTAAATACAACTACTACTAACATAATCGATAATACTTTCTGAAGTACCCCCTGCCTTCCATTTTTACCCGCGCTGTATTTGGTGAACTATGTAAAGTTTAGGCAACATAAGTATATATACATATATATATATAAACCCCTTATTTTTATTTCCATCAGTGCAGATGTGCCCACTTGCACGCTTTCCCCACACCCGGCACGACGACGACACCATCGACGAGGCCCAAGGAGCTCCCTCACGGAAAGGCGCAGCCCACGCGCACAGAGCCACCTCTTCCCCCGCACAACGTGCCACTAAAACCGGGCAGGCGACTCCCGCGCCCGCGCAGGAGCCGTAAGTGAACACACGCCGAC
>NW_008795686.1:1284438-1320818 GCF_000699145.1 Aptenodytes forsteri | reverse complement strand
TCCCCGTGCCGGGCCGCGGGCACCGTCAGGGAGGGCGAGGGCCGGGCCGGGCCCAAGCTGGCCTGGGGGCAGGTGCCGAGGAGCCTGGGGTGAGCGGTTAGCCTGTTAATTGCTCTGCGTCAATTAACCTGTGGCACCTGACTCGCCCGACAGTAGCTCCATGGTCTACCCTCCACTCCCCGGTGCTGTCCCCCATAGAGCAACGCGGGCCCGGGTGGGTTTAGAGGCTGCAGAGCCTCTCCGCGCCCCCCCCGCTCCCCACCCCGGCACCTGCCGCGGGCGCTGTTGGCGGGGCCTGGTTTCGCCCTTCGTGGAGGGGCTTCCTCAGGGGTCCCGTTCCGCCTGGGAACAAGCTCGGCGCTGGGCTGCCAGAGCTGTCCTGCTTTGACCTTGAGCGTCTAAGGGCTGTGGGCCTCTTTTGGGCCAGATTCCTGGCTGGCTGGCTCGGCTGCTTGAGTTGTTGCGTCTGGTGTTTGGAAGGATACACGGGGCATATGGCTGCCCCTAGTTTGTGTAGTGTGGGGTAAAATGTCATCTGTTGATGCAGGGATGGCCTTAAATCTTGTGATGCCCGCTTGAAAAGCGTAAATATGTGACAGCTTCTGGTGTTAAATGTTTTTTAGAAATAACGTTTGCATACCTGTAACAATAACCAGAAAAGCCTAAACAATTTATCTCTTTAAGTATCCTAAAATATGCTGGATATGGGGTGCAGGTTTTGATGAGCTTGTTCTGGATGGCTCGACCCTTGTTGTCGTTGCTGTTTGGCAAGAACCCTTGCACTCCTGGATCTTCTTTCTGTATGCAGTAATAGTGAATGTGTTATGGTTCTCAGGTTAACTGCGTAATGTGATACCTGAATTCCAGCTATAGGAGTGTGAGGTGGTGGGAAGACTCTATCTAAATAGTAATGGGCTAGATGCTTGCAGGAAATACGGGGGCATAATATAAGGTTGAAGATCATAGTCTTTCATTTTGTTGCCAAGCCTCAGTCTGTCTGTGTTAAATACTTATGCTGGCCTGGCTGTCAGATTTGCTTTTTTGTTTGTTTGTTTGAAATACAGGTAACTTTTCAAAAACAGGCTGAAATACAGTAGACCTTTTGCAGATCTAATAATAGTGTGATGTCTAAATACTGTGATTATCCAAAACGTGCAGTTGTTTTTGATATAACATGGATGAATGTCATGTGGAGGAATGTCAGTTTGGAAACAGGTGGAATGTCAACAGTATGTTGTACCAAATTCCTGGTTTTGTTTTAATTGAAGTGAGAATAGGCACTTTTGGAAACTAAGCATCGTGTAAATGAGAGATGGGGAAGGAGAGACTGCATTTCTAACTTACTGAATGTCTTACTTTCCCAACTTGTTGGTAGCACCTGTGACAGTAGATGTTTAAACAGCACCTCGCAAAGACAAGTTATCCTATGTCTTCCATTAGTGGAGTGGCTGTGCATTTGAGTGGGTGGTCATGTTCGCAAGTTAGGCCATGTTTATACTGGTAGTGCTTTTCTTGTGTAAAAATACTGGCATGCTACACTGACCACTAGAAATACTCGTCGCCCGCACAGCAAGCTACACGGGTAAGAATGCAGTCTGTCTGGCCTAAGTGGGCTCAGCCTCTGTTCTTCTGCTGTTGTTCTCCCTTTGAATAAGGGGAGGACGCTTCCACGTGTTTCATCGCTGACTTAGTTCTCTTGACCAGAGTTACTGCTGTCCACCTCTGGTGTCTTCTCGCTTAGCTGGGAATGACTGCTTGGGCTGGGCTGACTGAAAATGCTTATTACTATTCTACTTTTTTTCTTTTTTACTTTGGTGGAGCTATATTATATTAAATATGCAGTGTGTAGAGGAGAACCAAGAAGAGGTATGAAGTATGTTGTAAAAAAACCCTGTTTTGAAAATTGTTGAGAAAAATAGGAGATAGAAAAGAAACTAAACTAAATGATACCTGCTAAAGCATGAAATAGAAAAATGGAATTTATTTATTTGTATGCACACAAATTGTCTTTCAGATTAATAATCATGTTGCCCTGACTTGTAGCTGAAAAGAAGTTGAATGATAAATAGAAACAGTAAGCGATATGTTTCCCTCTGAGAGCTTGGGGAGAAGAAACACTGCAGGATCAACCATTTTTCCCCAATAACTGAAACAAGAAATGAGAAAAAAGCACCAAAGAGACTCAGTAAATGATTTCAGTAGTCAACACATCCCTATTTTTATCAGAAACTTGTACTTCAATATAAGCATAAAAAATTATGTAAAGCTGACGAATGGTGCTTTGCCTAATTTGGTTTCTAGTACAATTTGCAAAAATCAAAGGGAATTTAACCTTACATTTATGGCTTATTATTCTGGCTTACTTCTGAGGATAAAGAGAGTGAACAAGTTTTGGTCCAGCCACCATTTTCAGAACAGTCAGAAAAGGATTCTACTTTACAAATTCCTTTGAAATCCATCTGCAGAATATGTGAAATCAGATGCATTGCAAAATATAACCACAATCTAGATAATGCATAGGTATGCGTATGGCATATGACACTATTTCAGAATTAAAATCAGAATAAAATGATAGAAATGAGTTGAAATTCAAAATGAATGAATGAGTAATATCTTAGGACCTCAGGGTATAATAAAAAAGGAAGTTGGACAAAGTCTTGCCCAAATGCATTGTATTAAAAGGTTACCAGAGTAAGGCAATGATAAGGATATGAGAACTTCTGACATGTTTTTGTGAAAAGAAATATTACGGTTGTTTGGAGACAGAATGTTAAACTCGCCTGAAGCTACATATTATTAGAATGATGGGTATGGATGAATGAAAGGTTTGTTTAAATCTTCAATTTTAAAGTTATTGTGGGCAAAGAATAAATGAATACATTGTCAGGCTACCACTTTTTTTTTTTTTTTTGTTAAGTTGGTAGATTCTGTGTTAAACCGTGTATCAGAATATTTAAAGAGATGTCACGATGTAAAGGCACAGCCTTACCCTGGAAGCAAGGCTTCTCTCTCGGTAGAGGAGAGTGCTGCAAGCATAATGTAAGATGGTGAAACTCATGTACGTCCTTTTTTTGTCTACCAAGCTGAAAAGTATCCGGAAGTTGGCAAACTCCCCTTTAAAACAAACCTACAAATCTAGGTTTAAACGTAGTCATACTGGTTTGAGTTGTTTTTCATTGTTATGTTTGCTATGGCTTTTTTTGTTTATTTTAACTGTATTACTATATTAATTGGACTTACTGGTTTGCTGAGAGTAAAAAATAAGAAAGAAAAAGAATACCTCAAGGTAAGTCTTGTCAGTGTAAAGGCTTGGAAAACATCGGAAGAGGAGCACTAGCTAGTTAAAAAGGAATTCTCATCAGAGAGGGTATAGTGACCATTTGAAGACATGAGGCTGAAACATGTAAAAGTGAAAATAATTGCAGTTTATTTTAGAGAGCTTGTCTTGTTGCTGTGCTCAGACATCTAGAGAGAAGGTAACTATTTGAAATCATGCACTTATCAATCATTGCTCAACAGAGAGGGCAGTAGCCTCAAAGCCTAGTCGGTGCGTGTGGGAGCTGAGCGGTTCCACTGTGGGACAGGAAGAGCACAGCGCTCACGGTGCTGGCCGGTGGTATGGGAGCCACGGGGAGGGTGCAGTTGCACTCACACTGGAACATGCTCGTTTTCTCTTTGCTAATGATTTTTCCAACCCACCAAACTTGTGTGGTTACCATGGATTTAGCTATGTCAGATAAATACCTTCCATATTCTGTTTAGAGTAATCCAAACAGCCTTATTTCTAATATGCAGTCTCAGGATCTTTTTATGAAGGTGGGAAAACTGCTAACTGCGTGATGCTGCAGGTTTGATTGTGGATAGCTGAAAAAGGCCCTACCAACCCAGGGCGCAAGCCAACCTTTTTCAGGATGGCAGCAGTTTGTTTTGGTCCAGGGAACAGTAGGTGACACACTATATACAATGTTATACTTAATTTCTGAGTAAGGATTTTGTGTTTCTGTTTGGCTTGGCATTGTCAAAGTGACTGGTTGACTCCAGGAGGTTACATTTCATATATTTAAAAAAAAAAAAATCTTAAATGTTAAATTCTGCGTTTGGGATTGTTGGGCTTCAGCCTGGAGACTGAAATAAAGATTATTAAAAAAATGGCTTTACCCAGATTGTTTACATTTCTTTGACGGATGCATTGCTGCTATAATTGAAATTGGGTATGAAGATGGTAACTCTGTGAGCTGAGATGAAATTAAGTTTAAGGAGGAAACCCTCTGCAAACATGTCAAGAGTGCAGGTTAAATTCTAAGTGGTTGTTTTGTTTTTCTTTCCTTCAAATGTGTAATTGAATAAGAGGGAAATAGTGACCAGTTCTAGATATAGGTTGAAATATTGGTTGTTCAAATACAGTGGCCAACAAAGGGAAGAAGGGACAAGAAAAGTACTTGTAAGTGAGCCTTGAAGGATAACCACAAATTCAAGGAAGCATTTCCCCATTTTTCTCTATGTCGTGTTATTCTGACTTAAATTGCCATCTCTTTTTTAATAAGACGTGTTAGATCATTTGCATAATTTAAAATAAGAAGCGTGGATATCTGGAGTTTTGTTGATTTTAGATGTAAAATGCATGCTGATTAAGTTACGATATAGTAGATAGATAACTCAGGAATCATTTGTTCCTAGAAAGGAAAAACACATGGGAAAATATTGTTTTATGAAGAAGAAAATATTTTCAGTTAATGGTTGACCTGAGTTATAACGAAGATTCAGATTATCATCGCTCATTTACGTAAGTTCAGATCTGTGAAATCTGAATGTTTGATTTGATCTCAAGAAGAATATGATATTTTAAAAGTAGAAGCTTCAGTGTAAGTACGATTCCAGCATTCATGTAGTGCAGGAGGACTTAACTCTAGAAAAGATGATGTCTGTTACACTGAGTATCACATTGTCACTTCAGCATCTGTTGTATGCCACTACAGTACTTTCATTGGCTAATATGTATTTAGTTTGCTTTATTCAGATTTTTTTGAATTAATTTTTAACTGTTCAATGTGGTTAAAATAATTGTTTGGCATTAAGTCAAAGATTATTTTAACAGAGGAAACCTTTTATTGCTTTATTACAGCAGTGCTTGGAGATCCCTGTAGTGAACAGGGCTGCTTTTTTCCTCGTACTTTGCCACAAACATTAAGACAGTCCTGAGTAGTATGCAGGCACAGTGCACAAGGGCTGGAAGAAAAGGAATCGGTAGTGTCCTGTTGGTGGGTCTGGAATCAAAATTTCAGTCTAGTATATAAAACTGTTTTGTAGTTCACCTATTATATATTGAAAAGCTGTAAGAAAATAGAAGTGAGTGGAGGGATTAAAATGTCACCCTAAAATCTGTTTTTAAGAGGCAATTGGAAGAGATGTGTGTTTACCAACGAGAGTGGGAAGTCTTTGGTCACTTTCTTCTCCCCTCCGATAAACAGATAGATGTAGATTTGATATTTTTTTACTTCTGAAAAATTATGTTCTAAAGCAAATACATTCATTTAGAGATTGTTCATAATTATAAATTTGTTTTCTTAAACAGTGAATAGAGAAGTTGATTACTGAGAAGGCTTGTATATTACTTATGAATTTTTAAGCTTGTTACTGTTCCTCTTTGTGAACTCATGTCTGGTGTAAGTCAGACTTTGGAATACCATAAAACAGCAATAGCAGAAAGAACGTTTTACGTTCCTTATGTATTGCCATCGACTATGCTCAGTGGTAGACTTACAATTTTATTCCACTTGTCTTTCTTCTGTGACTCTGTATACGCAAAAGAAGAAAAAGTGTACTTAGTTTCTTTTTACTGACAACTTGGGTTTTGTGTAATAATAAATAATAAACACAGGTTGTAGATCCTAAAGCCAGGAGGGAGTGCATCCAGTTGGGTACCTGATCTAACCTCTGTAGTACAAGCCATAGGTTTTCTCTCATTTAATTCTTGTTTGCATGAGAATCACTCTCAGGAAAACATCTTGTGTTGATTTAGAAGTGGCCGGTATAGGTAATGCACAGATTGTTATGCTGATTTAATTTAATTTTGTCATGGAAAGGAATTTTAACACCTAAAGCAGTGTCGGTTTTTCTGTAGAAAAATGTAATAAGCTGTTTCCACTTGTGAATTTTGACTGGGTAGAAAAGTATACTGGGAAGTTATTAATCACAATATTAGATCTTAAGTGCTCTATACTGTTGAAGGATACTAATGAGATCATGGCTAATTATAGTTAATTATACAGTCTGGGTTGGTTTTTTTTTTGTTTATTTGGGTAATATGGCTTTTTTGCATCTTTCATTACTGTACTGAATAGCAATTGGCCAAAATAACAAGCTCGAACGGTTCCTATTCTTCAGAAGACATTAGAGATGCCTCTTTGAAAAATTCTGAAATAAGAGGACTCTGTAGAAAGTCAATTTAGAAATAGAGTAATTAGCTGTAATTGGAAAATCTTTATCTTCGGTGATAGAAGAATGTATGTATTTCCAACATTTAATTTTTATCTTAAGAGACTAGCCTGGGATTTCCAGTATTTATTTTGCTATTCATGCTTTTAAATGCTTCTGAGGGGAAGCAAAGCATAATAAATTACCAAATGACAAGGCTTCTGTTTTCCATGTGTTCAAATCTGTGTTTGTATTAAGTCTATTTAAATAAAAATGTGTTTCTGCAGTTACCAGCTTGGTATGTGGGCACAGTACACAGCTTAAAAAGCGATAGCTCAGTACTGTGAAATTTGAAATTTTTCTCATCTGCTTTTTAATTACCTATTAGTTCTTTTACTGTATGTCACATAGCCACACTTGAAACAGTAAACAATTTTAGAAAAGCCTTAAAATATTGCAAAGCTGAAACTCTGAGGAATTCAAAGGGAGCAAGTTTGTGAGCTCAGGTTCTTACAGTACTTGGGACAAATCTTGAGAATTCTTGAAGTGACATGATGTACGCAGATTTGTGCTCCACAGTGATCACCCCCTTGAGTTGTACCAGAAAGCGACCATTTCAGTACTGTAGATTGGTGCGAAGCAGACAAATAGAGCAATTCTGTGAGGCTTGAAAAATGTAAGAGTGGAACAGTAGCAAATCAAACCTGAAGAGGAGCTTTGGGGTACAACAGGTACTGGAGAGCTTCTGAATCATTGGGAAGTCTTATAACCTTGTGATTAAATTGAGACAGAATCTAGATGAAAGCTACTTTTATTGAACAAGTGTTGATTAAGCTGTTCTTCTCAACTGAGTTTCTTTAGCTTCAGTGAAAACCATTTGGAGCCTCTTAAACAGGTTAATAGTTCGTGTTGATGTGAGACAGAAGGCTCTTAGGGATATGAGTTGTGAAAGAAGAGCATTTGCTGTGGAAAACACAGCTATAGCAGTATCGTCTTGACAGGACTCAGAGGAAAACCAATACCACCTCATTGATGAAGGGAATTGAAGGCTGCTCTGTGAACACAATATACACAACCCCCAGCAAAAGGAGATCCGCAGCCCCAGGTAACTGCTTTCCTTGTCAGTCATACTCAAAGACTCTACAGGCATCCAGGTATATCCAGAATTGTGCGGTGTCTGTTTTTTAATCCCCATGAGAAGGTGAAGTGGAAGGTAGTAAATGTCAAGACCTACTTCTGCAATCACTTATGATTTAAACATGGTTTTGTGAAATAGTTTGAAAGTGTATAGCACTCCTTAGGTAGTTTCTTCCTCATTGATAATAAGCCTTCTGCTCAGACACCCCCATTCACTTTTTGTCATCCATTAAAAAGAGGCGTGGTCATCTAACAGGTCAATGATTACCTATGTCCAGACTCATGAGAGTGGCTGAACCTTCAATCTGAGAAGCTTTACTCGTCTCATTAGGTATGCCAAAAGGGGAAAAAAAAACCAAAAGCAAAAGATGGTGCTCTTCATACCTTTGTTTAAAAAGAGAAATAAATAAAGAACATTCCAAGGAAAGGTGGCCCTCATGCTAAATGGTGATTGTGGAATGGCAAGATAAATGGTTTATCCTTTGGGCTGTTTGATGATGTGGCAGAAACTGCTATTTTTCAATGATTTTGGTCTGTCAAATTTTATGATTTATCTCATTTTTCAAAGTAGTAAACCATGAAAGAATAAGGGTGTGATACTTATAAGGAGATGCTAAGCTTTAACATTGTATTGAAATATCAGTGCTGTAAAATTAAATGTTGTTAAATCTGCAGTTTTATTATAGATGAAGAGAAGAGAAAAGTATCAGTAAGAATACATGATAGAAACAAGAAAAGATTAAAAGCTGTATTTTGGAATATCGTCAGGCTAAACAAAAAGTAAACCTTGTAGGACAAGTATATTTTTATGTATGAGAGCTAATAAAAATGGGCATTCCTGTAGTTTCAATGATCTTAGAATAAAAATAGTGCCAGGTTTATAAAAATAATACATAATATTTACATAGTATCTTCTCTGCATCCCTGGCTTATTATGGCTACGGATATGGTTTGGAAGATGTTTAAAATAGAGACTTCATCGTGGGAAAAAAATATGCAAGAAATTCGTTCTCTCCCTGTAACCTCAAACTATATAAAACTTTTTTTAAGAAAGAAAAATGAAACGATAACCATAGAGTAGTAAGAAAACAGAGTATGTTTTTTCTTCTCTATACAAAACTTCATAATGATTAAATTCACTGACAACATACGGATAAATGTAAATATCAATTACATGACTAGAGTAAGTTCATCAGTATCAGCTGGTGTGCAATAGGCTTGTCTAAAAGTATAGGTTATTCAGTCAAAGTTGTTAATGTTTTTTGTTTTTAAAAGGAAGAGAATATTCTGATCAGTTAATAAGTCCAAAAAAAAGCTACCTGTTTAACCCTGTGTTCCTGCTGGTTTTGTCTAACCTTTGATAATCCTGAATCAGTCCACTCTCAGCTTTCAGGTTTTTCAAGCACTTGAGGAAGACAGAGCCCTGTTTTCCACTCAGCCATAAGTGGTTGCATTTATGCTTTAGCTGGATAAAAAAGGATGCTGATGCTTTCTTCACTCAGAAAGCATTATTCGCTGTGTCAAGTTCTGTCTCCATCCTTTGTGCCTGGAAAAAATGAGAATTATGCTGCTTTTGTATGTCGGTCCTTTCTTCTTTTTTAGTGTTTTTTACTTTATTTTACTTTTGGAGATCAGACATTGGCGGTTGAGCAACTGTCTCCGAGAAATCTGTTGGCATTCTACAGCTTTTTCAAAGCAAACCTGATCTTTTTCTGGACTTAATCCAAAGAAAGATGGTTATTATAAAATGAAACCACATGAAGTAATTTTTTTAAATAAAAAGTGAGATCTAAGTGCTTTACGCCAGTGGGATATTGTGAAGTCTATCAATTTGGCACCCAGAATATGTTTTTCAAGTAATGGTTTGCATTTCTGTTCTGCCTTGGAGACAATCTGTCATTATTAGTCTGCCATCAGAATCAAGAGTGCAAAAGGTTTGTAATTCTTGGCCTGTTTATTCACTCCTGCTATCCCAGCTCTTTTTCTTCTTTTTGTCTTTCCCTTTCTTGTTTTTCTTCTTTCTTGCAACTTTCCTTACAATGCTGAGAAACCAGGAGATGAGCAATATGAGGAGAAAGATAGTAATAAGGATAAAGAAATCATTAATGCGGAATTTTGGTTGTTCTGTAGATGAAAAGATAAATGTGACGACAGCAGAAGAGAGGCTTGTCTGGCACCTTACATGTACCCACGCATGAAAGGTTGGGGGTGGGAGGGTTCTCGAAGGTCCGTCTCCACCACCCAGAGTGGCGGTGTGCTGTCTCTGACTGAAGCAACACTTTTTTAATGTTCTTCTAGTACTAAAAAAAAAAAAAGAAAAAAATTTGGGAGGCTTAAAGCTGGGCTCTTATCAATTTATCTTCAGAAGCACCTGCTAATTAAAGGAACAAAAAGCAGGGAGCACGAATCTGCCAGGGTACTTTGTGATAAACTTGACGAGCTTAAGATTGTGAAATTTCGAGCCTAATTTACTACTGTCTTAATTTGGAGATGTCGGAGTACAGCTTTCTTCATTTTACCTTTTGGAGTGCTGAAAAGGTAAAACAGTACTAATAGTGACGTAGTTTGTAGATTTTGGGGTTGTTTCAAGAACATGGCAAGGAGTTGGCCTTCAGGTAGCTGAAAATACTGGATAACCAGGCCTAGGGTTTTATGTTGTTCAGTCAGTGGTAACTCCTTATGAGAACAAAGTTATTAAATAGCAGCTTTGTAGCCATTTTGGAGAGAACACCATTTGAAGGGAGGGATGGATATAGTACAAATCAAATAAAGATTTTTATGTGTCCATATAAAACACTTTAAATTGATCGTGTATGATAAAAGGCAGAAAAGCGTTCATGTTTTTGATGCATCTTGCACAACTGGAGTGTGTTTATTACATGAAGTAATACAAGTTGAATTGTTAGTCTGTTCTGATTGGTCTAAAAACACTTGAACTTTTCCCTGAGCAGAATTTAAAGATAAGTGTTTTTTATTATCTCCATCACCTGTAGAACTACCAGAAATCAGAATATCACTTTTTGTTTCAGCTAATTCTTCTGCTCTATTATTTCATAGGCATTTTTCATTTCAGACAGTCCTGCCACTTTGTCATATTGTTGCTCACTGGGAATAGGGGCCAACGAGGCATGTTCTCCTGTCGTTTTGGAAGGGCTCACTGAAGGCGCTGTTTTCAGCGTGACTATTTATTGTACCTGGTAGACAGCTTCTTTATACCTGTTCCATGGTTGGTTTGGGTTTTTTTGGTCTACCGTGCTTCAGCCTGTGCTTCTGCACACAATTTTCTTCCTGTTTTCCTTTAATTGAGACAGAAGAGAGCAGCATTTGCTGAGTGTGAAGTCTCTTCTGAAGCTGAGTATCAGAGGGAACTCCCAAAAGACCCTAATTAAAAGGGGCACCAAAGCTGCCTTTTTCACAGACGTGCTACAATAGGATTTCCCATTATGAGTTGTAGTTGCTTGGGGTTAAAGTAGCTTTAAAAACATACTTCTTTTTAATAGTGATTGAATTTCATGAAATAAGTAGTGTATGGCCTATAGAAGTATGAGGTGGTGTTTCTGGAACTAGAATATCTTAATTACTTGGTGTAGACTACCATATGACGAAAATATATAGAGCAAATTGCAAAAGCCTCTGATTACAGAACACTAGTAAACATATACTTTTGTTGTGTGTGGATGATGGTTGTATAAAAACAAAGTAGAGTTGCATCGCTGAATTAGAATACCAGGTCTTGTAAAAGGAAGTGTTGATGCATGAAAGTACTCTGACTAGTGTGTGTCCTTCATTCTTGTCTTCTGCCTGGAAGTGATTCAGAAAGACTGGTGTCTTCTGTTTTCAGAAGGGCTGACTTGTGGAAAGGTGGGTTTTTCTGGTGATGGACCGAGAGGAGGGAAAAAAGAAAACAAAAAATCCCTTTGTTGCATTGTTTAGAATAAACAGTGCTTTTGGGGAGGGGCAGGGCATTAATTTTCTAGGGTTTTTTGTTTGGTTTGTGGGATTTTTGATTTGTGTTTTTGTTTGTTTTTTTTTTTTAACAGGACTTGATTACAAATACACTCTTTTGGACATGTTAAATATTTGTGTGCAATATGTTAGCTTTTGTTTAAGATTTGCTGTAAACTGATTCCAGATTGATATTTTGTAATGCCTTTGAGGAAAATGTAGTGCTCTTTATACAAAATCGTTTTAATAATATGTCTCTGGAAAGAATGGTTTCACGGGTTTTTATTTTTTATTTTGAACAGGTAATGTCTGTACATGAATTGCAAGCTAGTCTCTAGTGGGGACACCGTGGGAGGATGAACACGGAGGAGCTGGAGCTACTGACTGATTCCAAGTACAGAAACTATGTAGCAGCTGTTGACAAAGCACTGAAGAACTTTGAATATTCCAGTGAATGGGCGGATTTAATATCCGCACTTGGAAAACTAAACAAGGTATGCCTGGCAGGTACTCTTGGGAAAGATTCAGGAACTGACAAAGAGTACTGGTGTAAAAATACGTAAGTGCAAGGTTCTAGCAGTCTTAATATTCTTGCAAATATTTTAGCAGTCTGAGCCAAATGTTGGGTGTGTGCAAGGAGCAAACAAATCAAACAAATGCCTTTCTAAGACTTACAGTTGAACCCTTTGTAATTTTAAGTAAAGGGAAAAGTTATTTACATTTCTAGTGGAAATAAATGCAACATCTTTTTTTATTACTAACATTTACTTCTAATGTACTTCAATTTTATTGAAATAGTGTGCAAAATAGTAGCCAGTATAAATATCAGCAATATTTTTATGAAGGATGAGTTATAAAATGGGGCTCAAATAATTCATTGACCAGAGAATGTTATTGTTCTGACTAGTTTTAACAGTTAATAAGTTGAATGTGTAATACCATCGTGATCTTTAATAGCAGTTTACAAATGAATACAGATCCTGATATCGTAAAAATCTTGTTCTAATCAGTCCTATGTGTTTCTAGGGATCTCCAGTCAGGGTCATAGAGTTCCCTTTACACACACACACATACACACACACACACTTTACCAGTGTGAAGCTTTGCAGAATTTGGCATAGGAAATTACAGGTCTGAAGCATTTACATTCTACCCTTTAAACTTTGTGGAAAATCAAGACTGACAGTACAGTTGGCATTGCCAGTGGCATAATTTCTTTGTATAAACTCCCATTTCTTTCATTTTTTTTTTTTATTATAACAGTTCTTGCCACATGCGTATACAAAGTGAAGGCTATGATATTGGGAAAGAAAAATCCAAAGCTGTAAATGCAACTCTGTGTTACAGTCCTGAAGTGATTATATAGTTTCAGGCAGTGGTAAAGTTTTGTATGTTGCCTCACTCTATGACAGTTTCTTAAAGTTATCCCAAACTCACCACCCACCATTTAATAGTCCTCTTTGAGCTACTGGCAATTGATTTTAACAAATGGAGATAGTAATTTTTGTCCTCAAAAGGATGAGTAAAATGAAATGGACAAGCTGTAAGTAAGGAGCCCATTGCAAGTGAAGTTTTAAATGCCTTTGCAATTCCATCTATAGCAAGTGTACAAGTGAAGAAGCATTGCAAAGAAAAAGCTCCACGGTACGTCTTAAAAGTGGGTTGGTTTGGGTTTTTTTAGGTATGTGTTGTGACTGACTTACCATGTTCAGGAACTCATTTATAAAATGTACATTTGATGTTTAGCTTGTTTTGTGCTGTTTTTCTTAATGTGTTGATTTATCAGGTACTGCAGAACAACGCAAAGTACCAGGTAGTACCGAAAAAGCTGACTATAGGCAAGCGCTTAGCACAATGTCTTCATCCAGCTTTGCCGGGAGGGGTTCATCGGAAGGCACTTGAAACATATGAGATAATTTTCAAAATCATTGGACCCAAGCGTTTGGCCAAAGATCTTTTCCTCTACAGGTACGATAGTTTAAACAACTCCATTCCAAATGCATAGTTGAGATGCTTTTGGTTTCCTGCATTTTGTATTAATAATATTGCTTTGTTATATAGCAAGAATCAATCAATTTCTTTCCCTCATGTTAGTGGTGCTTGTGTAGTACTCTTCTCCCGAATATTCTATATCAGAAGATAAACAGATCACCTAAACTTTTGTTAGGGGCCAACTTTAGTGCTAGAAAACCTGGCATTTATAATTTCTTCATTGAAATAAACAAAGTTTTGTGCACTTATGTACAGTATGTACAGTAATTGAAGTGTTAACGCTTATTTCAACGTATTCACATTACATTTTTCTATTGTAATTCAGAATAAGAATTTTCCAATACCAATAAGTGGTATTGGAAAAGAATTTCAATATAGTTTATTGCAAGAAACTTTTGCTGTTGCAAAATTGATTGCAAGCAATCAAATCAACAGAACAGAAAGACTGTCTGTTTTGTCGGAATGGGGGGCAAGTACAAAATTTTTCTCACTGTCAGTCTCTAGAACTGATGATAATGAAAAGGAAGAACAACCTTGAAAAGTAAATGTAGTGAAAGCATACTGATTCCTAAACCTCCAGTAGGTTTTTGGTTGGGTGGGGTGGGCAAGACATTAAGCTATTTATTATATAATGCATAGAGGGATGTGTGCATATGTGTATACACCCAGTCACACATGGTTCTTAATCCCTGGAGATTAAAATTTCATCAGTTTGAGAAATAGTGGAATAAAATAGAATTCTGCTTAGGTAGCAAAGGTGTGTATTAATGCTTGGAAATAAACTGTATGCCTTACCATCAGCTATTCTGTCTTGCATTGTCAAAATGTTTATATATAGTTATATTTGGTGAGTGGGGGGAGGGGAGTGTCTCAGTTCTGTTTCCACATGTTTTTAAAGATTCTCTGAAATCATAGCTTGCCTTTTTTGCTTGTGCAGTGATTCAGTAGCTGCAATATCTTGTTAACAATAAGTTCTAGGATAGTGGAAAATGCTACCTTGTGTAATGTAACTAAAAGCCATTGTTACTGATGCTTGGGAGAAGACTGACATTCACATTAAGGCATTATCAAAGATTCCAGTATTTTTCATGAAAGCAGAATGAGCGTCTGAACATCAAATCTTGAAGGATGAGTAGTAGCCTTACAAAGAAAGACTGTGGGGTAGTGTGCTGGTTATTGAACAAAAAGACATTTTCTGCAGAAAAAAGAAACCAGTTGACAATGGCAAGGCAGTAGTTCTTCTAGATAGATAAAGGCAAAAATAATTTTTACGAACATTTTTGTACTTTGGAAAGATTCTATTTTTTTCCCTGTAACGTTTATTATCATCTGTTGTGTGAAGATGATTTTTTTTTTTTTTAATAGTAGATTTGTAGGTGTTTATTTTAAGACCCTTGTCTCAAACATACCTTTTTTACTGTTTTTTTCGTTTTCTTCTTCATGTGTCAGGGGTCTTCTGACTTGAGTCCTCCGTGATTTTGAAAATTGCAGTTGTGTTCACATGCCTTTGATTATTGCTACTGTTTGTAATAATTTATGATATTTAGCAGCAACAGCAAAAATGTTTTTAGTATGTAGGTAACTTCTCCTTAGCTGATCACATTTGTAACTTTCATGAACTTACACTTACATTAATAGTAAACTCAAAGCATACTTCCAATGTTTTCAATCCTTTAAATGCTACATCATGAACAGTTTATTGTTAGTTTGAGAATCTGTTTTCAAACTGAATTTCTGACGTAAATGTATACTTTGTTGCTACTTAACAGCATAAATGTCTTAAATTTTATCTTTAGTGAAGTAAAATTTATCTTTACTTGGTGAAGTAAAACATCATTATTTTTCTTTTCTCACAGAAAAGTATTTCTATAAATTTCCTCAAATGTTCTCATCCATTTTTGTTTTTTCTTAATAAGTGCAAAGACAGTGTGTTTTTAAATACATTTTCCATTGTGATGTAGTTCAGCATGATCAAAATTAACATTTTTGTCTTGCAGAGATGTTTCTGGTTTATCATATTTGTTTTATTGGTGAAAGACCCAGTCATCTCTGGGCCTTCAGTGCTTGCTATCACAATACTAATAAAGCTCATAATATTAATCTTGGCATACCAACCTGTCAACCTGGAAGGCAGTCATATTATGTGGTGGTCTGTGACTGTGCAAAATTCTAAGATAAAAGCCTGATACTATAACTACACTGGACATGCCTGTAACAGTCTTAAGATATAAATGAAATTGTGTCACACGAGAAGCTTCCTAAAAAAAGATAAATTTTATTTTTCACAGTTCCGGACTATTTCCACTCCTTGCCAATGCAGCTATGTCTGTCAAGCCAACATTACTGAGTCTGTACGAGATTTATTACCTCCCTTTGGGGAAAACATTGAAACCAGGACTGCAAGGACTGTTAACTGGGATTCTGCCTGGGTTAGAGGAGGGGTCAGAGTATTATGAAAGGTAAGGATAGATATGTTAATAAGATTACAAGCTTGATTTGGGTGGGGGTGTTTTGCTGCAACTTTTCATTAAATACTTGTACATGGATTTTTTTTTTTTTAAGATAGGTGGTATTTAATTTCATCTAGTTATATTAATTGCAATGGAATAGTATGGTATAATATTCTTAACATTAATTATGGTAAATTAACTGTTAGTTGTTCCTGTTATTGAAAGTGAATTGACATTAAGTAGACTTAGTGTTACATGTCAGTCTCATCTTCGAAGTAACAAGCAATAGGACAAGAGGAAATAGCATCCCAAGTAACAAGAGATAGGACGAGGAAATGCATCCCAAGTAACAAGCAATAGGACAAGAGTAAATGGCCTCAAGTTGTGCCAGGGAAGGTTTAGATTGGATATTGGGAAAAATTTCTTCACCAAAAGTGTTGTCAAGCATTGGAACAGGCTCTGCAGGGAAGTGGTTGAGGCACCATCCCTGGAGGTATTTAAAAGACCTGTAGATGTGGTGCTTAGGGACATGGTTTAGTGGTGGACTTGGCAGTGCTAGGTTAATGGTTGGACTTGATGATCTTAAGGGTCTTTTCCAACCTAAATGATTCTATGATTCTTGTTATGGATTGAGATACGTAACATGTTAGGAATATGCTGCTTGTTTCTTTTCCATGGGTTTGCTCTAAGGTAGTACTGCCATATTATTCCTGGTCTAAAATACATACCTTAACTGAATTTAAGATAAACAAAGCTTCCATCATTAAGATTTACTCGTTATGATATCTAAACTGTTATTAAACCACCTATGTAGGAGACAGCAAGAATCCACCTATCTTTATAGGTTATTACTCTATTTCTAGCAGAGTGGCCTTGGGAGGTAATAGCTCTTCTTATCTAGCAAGCCTAAGACCTGGTTGAGTTATCTTGACTGTGGTGTCTGGGGTGCTGGGGTAGAATCTTAACATATTAAAGGATGAAGTTACACTCCAAGGTTTTGAGTTCTTGGAATTGTTCACATGCTTACATATTCTTGATATTTCCAACTTCAGAAGCTAGAATTTTCACGACTTGTATGTGAAGAGCAATTTAACGTTGTCTTTTTCTATTTCTGCGTAGGTAGATACACACAGTGTAGTTGGCATCACTACAACAGGGAACAAGGGCTACTCAGCTTGCCTCCTGGGGCCTGCCATAGGGTGCAAAGGTGCTGCCACATGAGTGGGGAGAAATGAGGACAGGGGAAGGGATTGCTTGTGCTCAAAGAATTGTGATATTTTTATGCCCTGTTATTGCCAGAAGTGCTCAGTGCAAGGAATGAGAGGGCAAAAGCCATTTGCTTGATTCTTTTCTTCAGTAGCTATGCCTTCCTGCTGTCTCTCTGAAACCTCTGTCTGTAGCAACACTTGGCTTTAAGTAGCAGATGAGGAAGTTATTTGGCTCTTTGAACATAAGGAGTATATAAGGAGAAGCTGTTGGCAGGCAGAAGCATTATGCAAGCCAGGTTGGCCCACAGGCTTGCTAGTTGGATCACTCTGTTCAGGCTGCATTATAAGGTTCAGTGTATAATTGGGGCTCCTCTTGGCCTCTCAAAAGAAAGTCTTGACCTTCCTGTAACAATTTATTTTTATATCTCTTAAAATTGGGGGCAGGGACAATAGCTGTGATAAATGCCCTAATTAAGCTGACTTGATTTTACTGCAGAACGAACACGCTGTTGGAGAAGGTTGCCTCGGCTGTGGATCAGTCTGCGTTCTACAGTGCTCTCTGGGGTAGCCTCCTCACAAGCCCTGCAGTTCGCTTGCCTGGGATCACCTATGTCCTCTCCCATTTGAACAGGAAGCTTTCAATGGAGGATCAACTCTACATAATTGGCAGTGACATTGAATTAATGGTAATGTTTTGTTGGAACAATGAAGACATTGGTGTTACTTATTTATATAATAATATACTTCGGGGGGGTTTAGATGTCTTCTCTATCTTTGAACATAGCCTTTGAAGAGATAAAAATGCACATTTATTTATTATAGCTCCAGTTAAGCTGATGTTTTTGTGCATGATAAAAGTGTTGCAAAGCTCAGTTAATGTTTCAGAACTGCTAAGGTTTTGTATAAAGCTTTCCATTCATGACACACTTCAGTTAAAAGTGGTTGAGTTTTGTTGTATTTCTTTGAAAATATATAGAGTATTATTTTGTCTTTTAAACTTAAGATGTTCATTGGTAATACAAAAAAGCAAAAGGTTAATGTTTGTATAGTTCAGGGAATCTATGTTGATTATGTTTCCTCAGTAGTGAAACTTTTTATTTTCCTGTTTTATCTTGTTTCATTATTCAAAATTTTAAAATAACTTCATTTCATACATATTAATATTTTTAAACAACTATTCTTATTTTGTGAGTGTTCTCTTATATCTACCTTCTTAAATAATACAGTAAATAACTATTTTGGGGGTGTCTGCTGTTACTTCAGGTGGAAGCAGTAAGCACATCAGTGCAAGATACCAGCGTTTTAGTACAGAGGAGCACGTTGGACCTTATCCTTTTTTGTTTTCCTTTCCACATGAGCCAGGTAGGTTATTAACATGAGAGGTGAATTGGCAAACTCCTAAATGTACTCCACTTCTTAAGTCAGTAGCAGTATTTAGTCAGTCTTTGTTAATGATTTTCTCCAAGCTTGAACAAGAGTCGCGTGTAAGAGTTTCTCTGATAGGTTTGGCTATTCTCATGTCGTGATCTCTGCCCTTCTGCTTTTAAACTTGATGTGTTAACTTTGAAGTTAACTTTTAGCTTCTGTATATGCAAACCCAATATAAATTATGATGTTTAGTCTATGCAGAAGCTTTTAATTTGCTCTAATTTGATGAGAAAACAAATTATCTGTTCATGTGCAAGTTTCCAATTCTCAGTGTTCAAAAGCAGCAAAAGTTAATCCTCTTAGCATAACTAATTCAGAACACTAGAGAATTGAAAATGATTATTGGTTTTGGGTAAGTAGTTAGCCCTAGCAGTAGTGGGAGATAGACCTTACAACTTATAGGTAATTTTTTGGACTGCATTTATTGTCAGTCACTTTCTGTTTTTAAATGATCCATGATTTATTTTATTCCTGGAGGAAAACTTATACAAGGTTGATTGTCACCTTGTTAGAAATTATGGAAAACCTGCACTTTCCTGTAAAAAGAACTGTGTTCTTGCTTGTGGAAGTGGTTTGTTCACATTTATCAGTTACTATCAGAATATTTGGAGTGTCTCTGTTTAGGTGCTAGAATGGTGAAATTATCAATACAGCATTTTTTTTTAATATTAAGACTTACACAAACATTTAAAGTAGTAAGAGATTGAAGAATTTTCGATACCTTTCAGTGATTTTTTTTTTTACACTGGATTTTAGTGGAATTTGCTTCCAAGGCTTTTGCCTGATAAACAAAATGAAATGTCTTGTAACAAAAATGAGCTGTTAATGGAGTCAAGTATTTTTGCTGTTCATAAAGGGTGCATACTATTACAAAGTATCTCTTCCAAATAATAATCATATTTTGGTTTCCTAAGAGCAAGATTATGTTTTCTTGTACTATTCCGAATTCAGAAATGTCAGAATATGAAATTAACTATGTTTTAATGCACATTAAGCTGCTAGCATAGAAAAGTGTTACTTATTATGGTTAAACTTAATCATGTTTCTAACTTTTTTCAGGCAACACGTCCAGACATGATCAGAATTTTGTCAGCAGCCCTTCATGTAGTACTGCGCAGGGATATGTCACTCAACCGAAGGCTTTATGCATGGCTTCTAGGTAGGTTGGTATTTCATTTCATTGTTCACTAAAGTTGGAGGAAGGTCGTATGTTCATTAGCAGTATTTTGCCATATTGTAGGGAAAGATTCTTGGAAAAATGAAATACTTAATTTTTATCATAAGGAAGAAAGGCACTATCTCTCTTCATGGATATAAAAGATGAAGAATGTCATGCTGGAACTCTTTCCTGTTACATAAATTATTGGTACATTTTCCTGTAGCAGCAATTATGGGCCACATTCAGGGGTAGAGCCTGATGCACTAGGACTGTGTAAATAGACACTGAGAGGCAACTTCTGTCTCCCTAAAAACATAGAATGGAAAAACCAGAGAAGAGGCGTTATAGAGTGTAAATGGCAGCTGGAACACAACAGTATAGAAGGGATGAAAATAAAAGAATGTTGAAAAATGTTGATATTACATTGATGGAGGCTTGAGTATGCAAACTTTAAGCTTCATTAGATATTTGCATGGTTGAATTTACAAATCACCAATCACTTATATTCTCCATGCAACTAGAACATTATTTCAATGCCTTCCTAGGGTAAAAATCGATCAATGACAGGACGCACACTTTTACTTCTGCCAAATGGCAGCATATCAATACAATACACATCTAATTTTTATATGAAACCAGCGTGTAATCAGAAGAGAGTAGCAGAGAATAATAGCTATTTAGAAGACTAGCTAGGGATTATTTAGAAAACTAGAAATTAGAAAATTTTAGAAAATATTTACTCTTATTCAGCCTTGTTATTTTAAGGAAATGCAGCCTGTGGTCACATGAAACTGGCCTGTTACTCTTCAAAACCACTTTCAGCCCACTTTGGGAGAAGTCAGGATCTCTGACATGGGAGTTCCTAAAAGAGTCACAGAAACTGGAGGCTGAATGGAGAGACATAAAGTGGTTTCTCTGCTTGAGGGGAGACTGTTTTACGGTCTGCCGTTACCTTTTTTGTTTGGCTTCCCAGCTCACCAGCAAGCACATACGTGCTTCTCAGGCTACCCAGAACCCTTCCCAGCAGCTCTTGCATCTTTCCTAGCTTATAGTTAAGACATCAGAGGCAGGTAGCCTGTGGGTGATTGGGGAGCTAGGAAGTAAGTAGTCAAGTGATGTGAGAGAGAACTGAAGTTATGAAGGGGGGGATGAAGTCAACAACAGTGTTTTGCATGAGGGGATTGGTTTTGTTGCTGTAGAAGTTGCAGGGATTTAGAAGATAAATATGAAAAAATCCCGGCTTCTTTAGTTAATCATTTCTCAAGACACTGACTTGCAAATTACTCATCTTTTAAAGAAAGACAGTGAATTGCACTGTCATGCTCCATACCTACATTTTCCAATTTAGGGAAAAAATAATTTCCAGCTTAAACACTGCACTAATGTTTCATCTGAATTTGGTGGATTAGATATGTCTCTTTGCTGTCGTTGAAAAAGATATTTCTTGTGTTTAAAATATCTTGCTGCTTTTTTAGTTGTGGAACCGTCTTCTACAGCTATGTCATGAGCATAGTCTCTACTGAGAGATAACTTCAGCAGATAGTTTTACAGTGACTGTTCCTGGTCCTGTTTTGTGAACAGCTAGTGCCTCCCTTTGCTATATATTTGGACAGACCTTCTGGCAATATAGCTTTTTTGCTTGTTTTTCTTTTGACACTGTGCTGCTTTTATATTGTTGTGATATTCTACGCCTAATATAAAACATTAGGGAAGGGGGGGGGGGTCAGTTATGTTGGAAGACTCTCTGAAGTCTGATGTTCTGTATGACATTATTCCGTTCCGGTGTTAGCTATTCCTTCCTGTTGTTTTATAGCTGGGAGTGGTCTATTAACATTCTTTAGACATAAAAATCATGTTACATCTCTTTAAATCCAGGTTAGCTTAACCATTGTTAACAGTGGTTGTTTTAAGTTGCTGCTAAAGGGCATGCATCTTCTCAGGCTTTCCTTCTATTTTTGTCACTTCAGGACAAAAACTGTGGAAAAAGCTTCTGTGGAACGGGGTGATATCCTTTTACATGGTAAAAGAAAAGATACAAACTTACAAAACAAAGGTCTATCTCCTTCGTGTAATTTCGAATAACAAAATTGATTTTGTGTAATATGACTGATATTCTCTCTAAGTGCCTTAGTCATGTCAGCATGTTTTGGTGATCATGTCTTTATCTTTAAAATACTGAATTTTGTGTTCTCATAATAATATCAATATTGAAATATTTTTGTGGGACAGGTTTTCTTGAAGATACTCTAGGACCATGTGGTTTGTGCAGTGTTTGTGAACATTTGTTTCTTTTGTACAAGAAGTAATTTGGTTAATAGTGTTGCATAAAACTGAAGTTTGTAATTTGTGTGCAAACTGCTTGCATGGAAGTATCACTTAGTTTCCTGTATTAAACTCTATAAAATCATCTTTCTCTTGCCAACATTACTTGGACTTCATCTTGGTAAGTTATCAGTGCTAGTGTGTTGATTTCTAGTTTAAAGAAATTGGCAAAATATGCTATTAAGAGACAAATACTTATTTGCCTTGTCTTTTGTTTGCTTGAAGGTTTTGATAACAATGGTGCCCTTATAGGACCCAGAAGTACAAGGCACAGCAATCCCGAGGAGCATGCTACTTATTATTTCAACACCTTCTCTAAGGAGATGTTAGTCCAGGTAGCTATACGGTGTTTTATTGTATGATGTTTTATTGTGGCATATATCTTCATAAATGGATGCTGATCAAAGTTGCTGTATCTTTGTCTTTTGACTTGCCATTTCAATGTGACCATGTAATTTCTGTCTTTTTGTGGTATTGTGTCCTACTCTTCTAAACCCTTCTCAGTGGAAAAATGAAGACATGGGATAATGTGTTTCTTTAGAATAACAGTATGATCAGGACAAATATTAGATTTCCCTCTCTCCTTTTCCACAATGAATGTAGCATACATGGAAGAGATTTGGTTATGAGCCCAGCACACTGGAGCCTGTTCTTTCATAAAATGGAGTTGGAGAATTCTCTTCTACTTCTGTAGATACGGAAACTCTTCTGTGTCTCGGGAATTGGAAAAAAATGATCAGATAGTACTCAGAAGATCTGAGTAAGAAGGGTCTTCCTCCCCTCGAGGCAAGGGGAATGTCTTTTCTGCTGTCCATTGGCAGTCGGGAATAGTTGAGCAAATTGGCGGTCATACTATTTGACCCTTAAAGCCTTGCTAAGTGGGCTGAGATCACCTGGCCTCAAGAACTGTGCTCCTTCTCTCACAGTAGTTAAAGTATACAGATGTCTTTCAAGATGCTGTGAGTCTGATCTTGAAATCAGGAAGACATCATTAAGGCAAATTGATAAGGTCAGGATTTTTCTGATGCTCAGTTAGAATTGTGGCGCTATATATGGGAGCAATAGTGGGGATTCCAACACTAGTAGCTGACACGATGATATTTAGCTCATCAGAACTTAAAGCTGATATCCAGCACAGAACTAGCACTTTCGGTTTTATCTGAAGGTAATGAGATCTGCTGTTCTACTGATGAGGAAGAGACCCCAGAATTCCAGTGCAGCAAGGACCTTGTTGGCACTCTCTCACCCTTCTCTTGTTACCCTTCTGCCTCCCATGGCGGATGATTCAGAAATTATCCAATTAAAGGAGAGGCCTGAATGAGATACAGTTTTGCATGTACCTTCTATACAAAATGTGGTGAGCTTTTAGCAACATTTAGGCATTTGTTAATAGGTTGTGGTCTTCCTTTTAAATCTGTCCATTTTTCTAGCTTAATCAGTGTCATTAAAGCTTTTCTGTCTTAAAACACTAACAACAGTGTGAGTTCATATAGTCCATTTGATATTTTTTCTTTTTTTTTTTTTTTGGTAGCAGGCACTACTGCTACAGTAGAAGGGAGAGTGGCCATTTTTTTTAATCTGGATAATTCACTTGTTTTTTCCTTTAAGATTTTTTACAGACATTAAAATCAGTGGCTTGCTCTACATGATACAAATTGCATATGCCTTCTAAAACCATTTGCTGTCTTTTGAAAGACTTCAAAAGCATTGCTCCTTCCTGCCTTCTTCCCTAGCAGTCTCTTTGTGTGTTCTTTTATCCAGTCCACCCCTATCTTATTCATTGATACAATGTACTGAAAATTCTGATCTTCTAAAGGCATATTCAAGTGCAGATTTTTCTTTCAGGATACTGGCTGATAATACTTGGTTTATAGCAGATAGCAAGGTCGAACCTGTTTTCTTGTCTCTTGTCTTTCCCGTCTCTCTTCTTTCTCTTCTTTGTACTCCTTTTTTAGAAGCTGTAAAAGAAACAAACTAGTTTTAACTGACAGCAAAGCCAGCCACAGAGAAAACTAAGCAAAATCTGTGGCAGTTTCGTTGGCCTTTTTTTAATTCTGCAGCTCATTCCCTTAACTGCTTCAGTACAGAAACTCAGTTTTCCCATTTGTTTTGAAGTTGTCATTGCTATCTAGTCAACTTAGTCAAGAAAGTTTTCCACCACATACGTGGGTATATCCTGGATGGACAGATTATTATTTATTAAGCCCTTAATATCTACATGCCTTACCTTCTCAAACAATTTGTTCATCACTTTTCATGTCTTTTAGTCTTACAAAATTTTGAATTGGTATCTGTTTATAATATTTTATTTTGACTTTAAGTATATACAAGTTATCAAGTTCTGTTCCACAGAAATACTCTCATAGGCAAAGTTGAGAGAATACTTAAGCATGGGGAGAATGAGCTGCAGTGAGATGAAATAGTGGTCTCCATTACTGAGAATTTTCCCTTTATATGCAGCTGTTATTGCATCTTTCTTTCAAAAACTGTTTTCTGGTTTTGTTTTTGTTTTCCTGATATGCTTTTGCTCTTTGTAGGCAATGGTTGGAATATTACAAGTTAATGGGCATGGAGAAGAAAGCACATTAATGCAAGACTTAAAGCCTTTTCGAATTCTTATCAGTTTGCTGGATAAGCCTGAACTAGGTAATTTTCATATTACTTCTAGTCTTTAACTTGTTTTACATGCTTTTCCTCTGAGAATTTTTCTTCTTGTTGGTCAAATTGAAACAGCTGTATTATCTAGCTAACCTGCCAGTACTAATTTCTTACATCTTCAAAGCTAATAATTTAATGTATTCATTAGTTTTGCCTCTCAACAAATGCAGTTTCTTCTACTTTCAACACAGGAAATAGTAAGTTAAAGTCAAAGAGAGACCTGACTGCATGTTGGAAGAAATGCAGATTGGATCTTTTCCATTTCTTTAATCAAATAGTGACTTTCACTTTTTTATTCCCAAAAGCAACAGCTAAGATTTATCTGCTCTTTCTTCTAATATACACATAGAGAAGAAATATGTTTAACAAGAAAACAGGTTTTTTTTTTCAGAAGAATTTATCCTGAGGAAGCAAGTATTTTTGGGGGTTTGTTTGGGTTTTTTTTTATTTTCCTTTCCCCTGTTTAAAGTGTTTAAATGCACTTTTTAGCAGGTGAGTGCAGAGGACTATGGGACAAAAGTAGATGAGGCAAAAGTATTTACAACAGTTAAGTGTTGGATATCTTGCCTTTTTCTTTGGAATAACAGTTTTGGAGGTGACTGAAAAAATCAAAATAACTTTTGAAGTCTATCCTAAGATTTGGGGCAGGGATAATAAAACCGTAAAAATACAACAATTAAAGAGTACAACTTGAAAGGAAGTGGTTAAGACAGACCGCAAAGAACAAAATATCTGACAAGAATTTGTCATCTTCCTGGTAATTTGTGATTTCTGGGGGTCAGTTTAAATTTTCAGAGGCAATGTGTACATTAAGATTTCATGAAGTAAGCAGAGCTATGAGGATTCTTTCAGCAAACTGAGATGCAAGAAGCAAATGGGATTTCTACTTAACCCAATGAGCGCACTCTCACTGAAGGCAGCTCAATGAGGCTGGGAGAAAGCATGAAGGAGAAAAGGATATTTCAAGCAGGGTCACTTTGTGAACTCCTTTCAAAATAAGCTTGCTTTTTTTTTTTTTTTGTCCCCCCTCCAAACTCAATTTAGCTCAAATCTGTAGGAGGCGCTATTTCAAAAAGTATCCTGCAGACTATACGCGGAATGAAAGAAAACCTGCCTCAAATTAAAAGGAAGGAAGATGCTCAAAATATTTTACCTTGTATTACGGAAGATGCTCAAAATATATTTTATTTTCCGTATGATAACAGCATAAGCTAGCTTATGGGTGGGTATTTGAAACTGTTTGGTTAAAAGCTACCTTTGATCAGGAATCTGTGTAGTCACATTTACATGTTACTAAGCTGAGCTAATAATCCCTCAAAGAGGGTGTGTTGGCTTGAACGTGGGCTATACTGATGTGACTGCATAGCTTTTGAACTAGGTGTGTTTGTATCCAGCCATCATTGTACACACGTTGTATGGGAAAAGAACTCTGCTTGTGCTTTGTATACTCCCAGGCAGAACAATTGCTTCTGTATTTCTGGAATGCAAAAAAAACTTCTGAAATTGAGGTAGCTTATGAAATTGAACAGAAGGAATTTTATGGTTTCAGTGACCAAAGCTAGCTAATGATCTGGATAGTTTTCAGATGTGGACTGTCAGCAGTGCTATAATGCATAAGACTGATTGCTGGTATTTCTCCCTAGGCCCTGCCATCCTAGAGGATGTATTGATTGAAGTGTTTCGAACATTATATACACAGTGCAAAGCAGAACTGGAGCTTCAGGCAGAACCTTCTTTCAACAAAGATCACACACAGCTAAGCAGGTGAATAATGAGTGTAATGTATTTAGTATTAAATAATATATCTTTTTGTTGCTGAAACCATGACTGTGAAGCCTGTGGAACCGTGACCTGGTTTCTTCATGATACAGGATCCATTGACATTAATTGCAACTTCTGTGTTCAATGCAAAGGTCTGAAGGGCTATGGCTTTACTTTTTTTTTTTTAATATTTAGCATGCATTTTATTCTTATCCGTGACAAAAATGCTTGCTTGATACAGCTGGAAGTCAGTATGTCAGTGGTACAGATTAGTTGTGGCATTCTTTACATCTGTGTTCTTCAAAAAAAAAAAAGTGGACTGATGAGCTTTCTTGTAGAGTAAAAATGGAGAGTGCTACAAGACAGCCAGAGAGGGGGATAAAGAGGGTTTCAAGATTTTAGTTGAATATCTTAAAAGGTGGAGAGAAGAGGGAAGTTCAAAGCTGGGAGGGAGAAACAACTGTAGGAATGATCATGGAAAGACAGATCTATTAAAAATGTGGTTAGAAGACAAATACTAAAGAAAGGATAGAGAAGAAATCTAGCAACTGTGAAAAGACATTGATATGAGGAGCCTGCCAATATACTGAGCACTAGAGCAACAACCACTGTAGGGATGAGGGGAGGATAATTTGTCAGTGTTAACTGGCAGTGGGTAAACTCACGGTGATGTGTATTTACATAACTCGGAAATGAAGTGTAAAAATTTAAAATGTTCCTTCTATTTTCTTTCAGCAAACTGAGAGAAAACAAGAAAACAGCAGAATTGATTAAAACTGCCAATCTTCTCTTTAATTCCTTTGAGCCTTATTATATGTGGGATTACATTGCTCGTTGGTTTGAAGAATGTTGTAGGTAGGTTATAATACTTAATCTCTGTGTGTGTAAAGTTGAAGTTGACTTTTGTTTTATAAGCTTTTTTTCTTCAAAGACGTTAGTCTAATGTGATCATTTAGTCTGTAAGTCTTTTTCTTCCCCATCCCTTTAACTTTGATCTTTTGGCCAATTTCAGTCAGATGTGGTTGGTGGCCTCATCAACGTGAGTTCTCACAAACTCAGTGTCTGGGTAAAATCAAGAGACAGAATTAGCACCTCTGCTGAAGGGAAGACTACGGAGTGATCTCAAAGCTACTTTGTTTTGTTCTGTCTGTCCAGTACAGGATTACTCATTGGGTGTCTAGCAAACCCGTTAGCTTTACCAAGAGTGACTTGTGGAATGTGTTATCTTTTGCCCCGCTCTTTTAGGGAAGAAAAAGTGTGGGAGCCCTGTACGTGGCAAGGAGGGCTACGGGAGGGAACATAGTAAATGAGGGAGAACTGAAAATATTAACAGGAGGGAGGGGGACCAAGGGACCACAGGAGAGCAGGGTTGTTGCTGTGGCGAGGGATAGATGACGTAGGGATTTCAAATGAAATTTGTAGAAAAATTTTTTTCATTGCTTATGCAATAGCTTAATAATGTATTAAGATATTTGGACACTAAGTTGTCTATGAGCCAACAGTGTGCTGTCATAAGTAAAGAAAACTGTGTCTTGGGCTACATTAGGGGAAGCATGGTCAGCAGGTGAAAGGAAGTTATTTTTCCTTTCACTTAGTGTTTCTAAGGTCACATGTGGAATATTGTGTTCAGCTTTGGGCACCCCAACTGAGGAAGAGTGTTGAGAAACTGAAGAGGCTCTAGTAGAGGACTGCTAAGACAGTCAGAGTCATAGGACATATGGGAGGTTGAGGTAGGTGAGTTTTGGTTCAGCCTGGCAAGGAGGGGACTCGAATAGCAGCCTATGACTTCCTGAAGGGCATTTACGAAGTTGATACAGCCATACTTTTAGTAATAGCTGATGGTAAAACAAGGGACGGCAACAAGAATTGTGGGCTCGGGTTCAGGTTGGACTTTCAGAAAAGCTTTGCTAGGAACATAGTGCAGCAGTGGAACAGGTTACCCAGCAAGGCTGTGGAGCTTCCTTGGGAGATTTCCAGGACTCTGCTGGACAAAACTGTGGATAAATTTATCTAGCATTGTTAGCAGTCCTGTTCAGCATGAGAGGTTGGACTAGATAAAATCCCTTCCAACATGTCTGTGACTTAATTTTTGTGTGTTGGACTGAATTGCTAAAGTAAAGAAAGCAGTCTCTGACCAACTAACAAGCAGGTGAGAATTTCTCTACATGTAAGTAGATGTTACTATAAGCATGGATACGTGATTGCCTTATTAATAAATAAATGGAATCTGGAGAGTGTTTTTTGGGGGTTTTTTTCTACATGAGCTGCTGTGTTATGTAAGTTATTGTCTTCCTGTTTAAAAAGATACACCATTAAGTGAAAACATAACCAGTTGATTTTAAACTGTGAATTGTAAGTTATCTTTATATCATCTAGTCTGATTGCTAAATCTCAGTTATAACTTTTAAAGCGATTTAGATATCCCTCTGAATTTGTCTTAGGCTTTTTCTTATGATTTTCCCCCACTAAAAATTAAAAATAGGATTTCTTGTACCTAGTGTTTTCTCCCGTCTAAGTATTGCTCACTGATATTGAACCTTCTATGAGGTATTACAGTTGAACAAATTTGTGAGTAATTTATGAAATGGTAGATCTTTCTGGGTAGGAGCACAGAATGTGAACAGAATTTGTTATCACTTACACAAAGGGACCATTTCACTGAACTGTAAAACAGGCTGCTAGTTTTATGAAGAGAATTATCTGTTGTTAGAGAGATACAGTAACCCAGTGGAGGTGTGGGTTAAGTAGAGTGCTACTTTTCAAACGAGGGTTACTGACAGAATGCAATTTAAATATGATTTTAAAAATCTTTTAAAAATCTTTTGATAAATGCTTACTGTCACTGTTTCAGACTTGGTTTCTGTAATGCTTCTATTATTTCAAATAAATCCTTTTTTCAGCCCTGGCATATATGTTCATGAACGCTTCCAAAACAGAGAGAAAGGATTAGCATAACTATTGCTGAAAATATGACACTGCCCTCACCACCACCCCCAGCAGAATAAATGAATTGGAGAAACAAAATATTATTCCTTTTGTTCATATCCTTTGCTTATAATACTGTCAGATTGCAACATGATTTCCCAGGGGATTTGTGTTCCCTCTTACTTCACTCAGCAATAAAACTCACCAGATTATGAATTCTTGTCAATAGTAAAACAATACAGTCAGCTGAAGTTGAAGTGGACATTTAGAAGAGCTTGTTTTGTTTTCCTCTTGTACAGCTTTAAAGCTTCATGGACCTTTCCTTTCACTTTTGGTTGGCTTTATCTCAAGTGCTTTATGTCTTGGGTTTAGATCTCTTCAAAATTACTGTGCTTCCAGTAACACTGTCCCTTAATTCTATTATTGGTGCCCATGCTTATGCTGGTAAATATTGCTGTATATGGTGGAGTCACAAATGCAATTTTCCGTAGCCTGAATTTCCTTATTTTATGAATGAAGACTGGTTTACAGTGAAAGGCTGGTTGCAGCTTTTTCTGAAAGCATGCAATGGGGCCAAAGGGGCTACTTAATAGTCAAATGAGAGATTGCTTATTTGTTTATAGGGATTAACCCTGATGTGTACAGCTCTGCATTAAGTTACAAAAACATGGTCAATGTAAGGGAAGGGAAAAATATCGTGAAACCGTATTTGAATTTTGCAGGAGGACATTACATGCCAGACTTCAAACTGGGCCTGGAGGTGGTAGTGAGCAATCTGAGTTACCCCTGACAAATTTCTGCTTGTTAGTGGATTTTTTGTTGGATATAGTTTCTTTGGTAAGAATTGCTTTATTCGTTGCTAATACTGGGATTCTGTATATTTATAGTCTACAGAAATACTATATCTGCTTTATTAATTATTTTTCCTGAAAATATATTGCCATAAATTGGTGGAGACCTTTAGAAGAAGTTTTGGTTTCATTGTATGATTCTTGATAGACTGGTTGGCTATAACCAAAGTGGTTTTTATGATGCTTATATCTGAAAATTTTTGTCTGTCCTTGATTTTCTTTTCTCTGAAACTACACTGTATTTATTACAAGTATAGTGTTTTGTAGTTTGATATGCTAGTTTAGATGTACAGCTTTCTTTTAAGGCTCTTTTAAATGTCACGATAAGATATGTATCTTCTTCTCCTGTTGGCATTGCTTGATGTAGCAAAGACTGTTGGAACTGTTTTTTCTATACCTGTCTTTCCTCAATTCTTTGCTTTCTCATTTCAAAGCCTACTAGAAGTATGAGAGTGCTGTGTCAGGTATGGCAATCAGCCTGTTTTCCCTTTAGTTCTTAATAACTTGTTTGTCTTTCATTCTCAAACTTTTATATTAAGGTTATTAAAATAATAGTAGTAGCATTCTTTAGCCTTATTGTTATGTTTTGTAATGTGTTTGTGTGTAATGAACAAGATGTAAAATTCTGAAAAAGAGCTAAATATATTTCTATTTGTTGGTTACCCAACTGTAAAGTTAATTTTGTAATTATTTTTTTTTTAAGTAAAGCATGTATTTCTTATTCTTGGATATTAAGATATTAATTTTCCTTTTTCCATGTTCCATATGTTTAGAACACAGTTAAGCAAATGATAGGTACCACTGTTACAAAAGATAACTTTCAGTGTGGAATTTGGTGTTACAATTAATGAGTTTTACTATCACTTTGTTAGGAGACTTACATTGAAATACAGACAGAACACTTGCCTCAGCTGTTGCTCAGGATGATTTCTGCATTGACAAGCCATCTTCATACTTTGCACTTGTCCGAGCTTACCGATTCCCTCAGACTCTGCTCGAAGATCCTTAGTAAGGTTCAACCTCCGTTGCTATCTGCTGGCACAGATGGTATCCTGCAGCTTCCTAGTGGACACAGCAGCTCCATCAAAGAATGGGAAAATAAAAAGGTAACTGATTGTTTTGCAGCATCTTGGAAAAATACTTTTTGTGTGGAAAGGAAAAGTGGGCTTTCTAAGTCTGTGCTGAACCACCCACAAGTCTTTGATGAGATTGAATGTAATATACAACAGTACATGTGAAACTTGAATCATCAAAAGGAATTATAATTGTGCACTTCATTGTGGTAAAAGGTCTTGATTCTTAAGGGGTTTTTATCTAGATTTAATATTATACATGTATAAATCACTTCAGAGTTAGGGCCTAAGAATGAACTAATCAACTAAGGTTTGAAGTTGTAATGCACTTCAATGGTCTGATCATGTGGACACAAAAGAATTCTCCATTTTGGTTACATATCAGGCATAAAATCTCCCCTCACCCAATTTATGTGTATCAGATTAATACCCATCAGTTATTTTACTGCCACTGTTAAGTTCTTAGAATCATTTAATAAAGAAATAGAAGAAACAAACCAGCCAGCAGCTCTTTCTCTTTTAACGTTGTCTAGTTTGGTCTACGCAACCATGGCTCTGTAAGGTATGTTAAGTGACATGCCCTGAAATCCTTGTTCTCCAGCTGAAGAAACTAGAGGAATATCATAGAATAATTTAGGTTGGAAGTGACAGTTGCAGGTCACTGCTCCAAAGCAGGGCTGATTTCAAAGTTAGATTCTACTTTAAAGCTAGGTCAGGTCACTCAGGACCATACCCAGCTTAGTTTTGAATATCTCCAAGGATGAAGATTCCGCAACTTCTCTGTACAGCTTGTTTGTCTGCACTGTGTTATTTAATCAGAATTTCCATTGTTGCAGCTTGTGTTCCGTGCTTCTTGTTCTTTCACTGTGGATTTCTGAGCATGCCTCCATCTTTTCAACGACCTAAAGAGAAGTCACAGACAGCAGTAAAGACACCTTCTCCCCCTCCACAATTCTTAGCATTCTTTTTCTTAAGACTGAGCAAATCCAACTCTCTGAGCTTTCCTTCTACGTCAGGTGCTCCTGTGGACTTACTCAGTACATCAATGTTTGTTTTGTACTAATGAGTACAAACTTGGACACGGTATTCCAGATGTGTCTTAAAACTGCTGAGTAGAGGGGACTAATCACTTCCCTTGACTTGCTGGCTATACTTTTGCTAATACGGTCCTGTATGTGGTTGGCCTTCTTCACCAGAAGGGTCCACTGCTGGCTCATGTTCACCTTGTCCATTAGGGCTCCGACATCCTTTATGCAGGATCCTATCCTTATTCTTTCTAGCCAGTTGATACTTGCCTGGTTTTGTTCTTTTGCCTTTTTTTTTTTAAATAAAGCCTGATTTGATTGAATGATGTTGCCCTTTGAACCTTCAATGGCCTTTTTCTTTCAATTACAAATGACTCATATGTGACCATAGCGTCTGTTAAGAGATAGAGTGAAATTAATTACCGTGGTTTTGATCTCTTTTACATTGTATTTTATAAGACAGTGTCACCCTTTAGGTCTTTCCAAGCTTTTTAGTACATATTAACACAGGAGACAGTGAAAGCTATCTCAAACAAATTTTCATTTTCATTCTTACTCCATCTCTGGTAAAGCAAGATGTAATTCACCATATATACTGATGTCTCTGTTTTTTTATTTATTCATGAAAAAGTTATTCAGATTTTTTGGATTATGCTCAAATTCTGTATTTAAGACAGCTAGTGATTAGGATGTCAGACAGCCAGACAACTTCTGGGCCTGTTAGATGTCAGACAACATCTGCCATCACCAGTAAGGTAGCTAGATGAGAAGTATGTGGGCATGTTCTTTACCTGCATTTACTCCCACTGATCCATGCATTTCTGTTTAAGTTGTTTCCCTATTCACCTCACATTCTTACCAGGAAGCAGAGACTGCGCTACCATTTACCAACAAGACCATAAGGAGTTAGAGCAGCCCAGAAAGCCACTATGGGTTCTCTTTGAGTAGAAATCATTCATCAGATTTGTTCATATTCTGAACTGATGAGGAATCGAAGTGCACAATGACTCATGAAGAACTGTTGTTGCTGGAGCAACCCTTCTTTCTTGTTTCTAGGGGATTATTTTTTTCCTTTCTAGTTGCAAATGGTTAGTAGTTTTTAAATGAAAGTTTATTTCTTCTTTTATAACTTTGTATTTGAAAGAAATCCCCAACTTCCAAATCTCAGAATTGGTATATAAAAAGAAAGATGCTAGTTAGTTAAAGTTGTGCCATATATACATCTATAAATTAAGATTCCATCCACACTTAATAGGCAACTTCTTAAGTCAAAGAGCATAAATTTTATTGAGAAATTGAGCTGGCTTTATTAGTATAAATGTGGAAGTGGGAAAAATGTTTTTTAGGTTATGAAAGATTTTATTCTTCATTTACAGCTCCACAGTTCACTTCTTTAAGGTGTTTTGACAACTTATAGTTGTAATGTTAAATGACACTGATCCTGCCTTCCTAATGAGACAAAACTTTAGTAGTTGTGGTTCTTCTATCAGTAGTATATCTAGACAGTTATAGGGTTAAAATAATTTAATATCTAATGTGATTATTTACTTGTACAGTGGGAACGTCAAAAGTGTGATCGGAGAAGTGTATACTCTTTCCTACTCTCTCAAGTCTTCCCATTCTTCTTGGCTGACATCTCCTTTTTGTCTCCTTTGCCATGCAGGCATTTTTTACTCCTTTATGACTGCAGCAGTTTCTGATTAATAGATGAATATCTTGTCCTTTTGTAGAACATGCTAAAATCTAAAATATTAAAAGAACCTTGCTAGCTAAAGTGACCATAAGCAACATAGTTCAACGTCCTGATTCCTGCTAGAAGTGAGGGGTTTCCTTTGATGTATGAATATTTTGGTTTATGATGCTGCATAAATTAATAATACCTGTGCCTATGCATTTCAGCATTCTTTCATAAAAAATAGATTTGATTATGATATGAAGAAAATGTTAAAAGCAACAATATTTAAAGTATTTAATATTTAAAGTATTTTATTTGATAAACAATGCTTTTTTTTTTATAGTTAGCTTGGTCTGGCAAGCTTACTGAAACACCAAGCATCATTTTGCATAAAATGTATTTATATGAATAGATTTAAAACTGTGGAATAAAATTGTTGCTTTCAAATGGAGAAGCAAATAAATATTTTCTCACTAGGACGTAAATAACCTATTTTGAACAATCATTAAACTTTTATCTCGCTCAGATGCCGTCAGTTTCACTTGAAAATCCTAATGATGTGTTTGAAGATGGTGAAAATCCTCCAAGCAGTCGATCATCAGAAAGTGGATTCACTGAGTTCGTACAATACCAGGCAGATACGTCTGATGACATTGATAGAACATTGAATGAAGGTCACGGTGCACCTGGCATTCCTATTATTGGTAGCACATCCTCAGAGACTGAGACAGCATCAACTGTGGGATCTGAGGAAACCATTGTACAGCCTCCTTCCATAATGACACAGGGGACAGCAACTCGAAGTGGGAAAACGATCCAAAAGACTGCAATGCAGTGCTGTTTGGAGTATGTCCAACAGTTTTTAACCAGATTTATCAACCTGTATATCATCCAGAGTAATTCCTTGTCTCAGCCCTTAGGGGCAGAGCTTCCAGTAGACCCCACTAGAGAGCAAGGACAGACCACCAAATGGGACAGAGAATCACAAGTTGATGCTAAGGTGAAGAAAACAAACAAGAAAAAAACACCAAAAGAATACCTTCCTGCCTTTATTGCTGCTTGTCAGCTGTATCTTGAATGTTCAAGCTTTCCCGTTTACATTGCTGAAGGAAACCGTACTTCGGAATTACATCCTGGGAAGCCTGAAGTTGGTAAGCTGCACTTTTCCTTGTTCCTTGCTTTTAAATTTTTTTTTTTTTTTTTTCCAAAAAACCTTAAAGTAATATATTCATGCTTTGTGTGTGTTGCTGTTGTTCCTCTCAGAAATGTAAGTTTCCTTCTGTATCAATTGGTTTGCTTTTTGGAAACTAAACTATTTTCTCATAGATTTTAAGAATATTGCTCGCGTGGGATTTGACACTAATTAATATTGGGGTGACAAATACAAATTACGCAAACTGAAGCCTGAGAGTAGAATCTAGATTTTCAGATGTTCCTCTTTTCTGTGTGGATCCACGATGTTTTCTTTGTCATATTTTGTAATAACATACTTCATGTCAGCTGTGGCTTTTAGCTTCATTTTAGCAATTTTGGATTGATGTGCACATTGATCACTTTGTGCAATACATGGAAATTATAAGCTTCTGTCCAATAAAAATCATACCAGATAAGAAATTAATAAATTTTACTTTGTTTCTATTAAAGGAACAGTTCTTGCAAGCAATTCTTCTAGCTACAGTTGCATTAGAAAACAAAATAAAAATGATGGGATTTGTGAAGATACAGATACAGAAATGCGATTAAAATGTTGACAGTTCTGGATTACTGTAAAATGTGACAATTTAGATGGACAATCCTTTTTACAGTTTGTAAATTCTTCAATTTACAGTTCTAATTCTGGTTCCACTTCTAGTCTGTAGCTTGAGAGTTGCAGCCTTAAAATGTTATCATGGTGGATATGCTTGGAGCACGCAAGAAATAGTTACAATAATTTTGGCTACTGTCACAGTCGTCTTCTGTGATTTCATTTTTTCTAGGAAACTTCATGGTCACAGCTTTTTGTTCTTATCCACAATTTTCAAAATCTATTAAAGGCTAAGCAGTGGGCACTGCTTGGAGATGAATAGTTTTTTGGCTTTTGGAAACAAGCACGTTAATTTTAACATGACTGCTTCTTCTGTTCCTGTAGTCCTTAAGATGTGTTGTGTGTGTCTTCATTATACAGCCAGGAGCAGAGCATATCTTTGACTTTGTGAGATCCAGCCATATCAGACATGTATGTCAGTTGAAGGCAACTTGGTTACAGCTGTTTATTAATTAAGGGTATTGCAATGCTAAAGGGGTGCTACCTTTTGCAAAAGATCTAGCACCGGATATTTGTGCTTCTGTAGCATGAGCCTGAAAAATGTGATTGCCTC
>NW_008795686.1:1277055-1284422 GCF_000699145.1 Aptenodytes forsteri | reverse complement strand
AAACACTAGCAGCCTACAAATGAGCGTTGTGGCAGAAGACTAAAAATATTTTAAAAAATCAGCTGTTTGCTTATTACTTTTCTGTGGATATAACACTTTTGATTATTGCTGCCTTGTAAACTCTAAAGCAGAAAGCCTGTAGAGCTTGAGTAATATGTGCCTCATATGAAGGCAGTGATTCTAGGAATCCTTTTCACTTTGTTAAATGTCTTGGATTTGCGTTGCTCGTTCATCATCTGAACTTTCCCATTTGTGATGTTGCATTTGCAGTCTATTAAACAGTGTGACCTTGAGGAATAAGCATGAATTGCAGGTGGTTGAAATCAATGGGAAGGATTTTGTTTCAGATGTAAACATCTGTTGTAAAGAATGGCAGGGCGGATGGGAATAGTGATGGGAATAGAATGGAATGGCATAGCTGTCCCGGGAGTCCTGCTTCCTGTAACAGAGAATGGAAAATGGGAGAAGGTAGTTACCATAATTCACATACCAGCCTTTTCTTCATCCACTGATATGTTTTTCTACTGCAGAAGAGGCTGTTTTTATTGAAGGGTTCCTAAATTTGGACCATGTTTTTGATGGGTTGCATTAGTGATGTGACCCAATTGCCTTTAATCAACGGTGAGAGTCATCAGTCTGTTTATTTGAAGGAGCCAAATTAATCTGATATTGATAGAACGTAATTGTGCTTAAATTTTGCTGTATGCTTCATTTCTCAGATAAATGCATGCTATTTTTAATTGAAGACATTAAAAAGGGAATTGAGTCAAGCTCAAAATAATGTTTATATCTGTAAACTCTAGAACATCATGTAGAATTGTTAGGTATATTTAGGCTCCAATTTACATTGCAAAATTAACTATTGTGGATATAAGTTAGAAATTGCATCATCCTTCTCTTAATTCTAAATAAATGCTGTATTTGTGCCTATCAAATAACACTTCTTCACTTGTGTCTGATTCTAGAAGCATTTGCCTATTTTAGGAACATGATTAATAGAGTCCTTTTTGAAGTTTTAAGAAAAATTACTTTGGTACCTCTGAAATAAAAGGGTGCATTATTCACTTGGAGAGTTGACTGTGAACTTCAGAGAAAGACACTTGTATTATCAGGCCAGTGTATGGTGTTAAGTGAGGGGATGGTAAGAAGGGGAAAACAACCGCCTACAGTGAAAGCAGAGTATGATCTAATAGGATGAAGTTTTTGCCACCCACAACATCAATTTTCACAGATACTTTTACTTTTAAAGTTTTGCCAGGAAAAACTCTTTTTTTTGTCAGTTTAAACTTAGTTTATATATAAATATTATATGTAAATAATTCTGTATTTATATTATAATTTCTATATAATATAACATATAATATTATTATATATATATAAAATACTACAGAATTATTCCAGACTACAAACTACAATGTTAAGACTTGATTGCTGGTCAAGAATTTCCTGAAGGAGGAAAGTGAATGAAAGGATATTCAAACTAGTAAAAGTCCAGTTTTGTCTAAAACATGAAATCGTGTGGATCATTTCCATTAAATTTATTTTTCTCTTCCTTGTTCAATTTTTCCTATTTATTTTTGGTTACTAAATGTTTGAAGTGATACAATATTGCATTCTTAATTAGATTATTTTAAAGATAGAGATACATCAAGAAGTATCTTTCTCCTGCATACATTTTCCTAAACCCATACAAGGGGCAGGTTGAAATGAGAAAGATAAAAGACAATTGTGCATATGATTATGGGTATTAGAGGAAAAATTAATAATATTTAAAATTGCTAAATGAATGTATCATCTGTGATTTTTATTTCAGACTGTGAACAAGTACAGCCTCCACTGTGGCTACAGACTTTAATGAATGCTTGCAAGCAAGCAAACGATTTCAGTGTTCAGGGTGTTACTATTTCCCTTGTGATGGACTTGGTTGGATTGACTCAATCTGTTGCTCTCGTCACTGGAGAAAATCTGAACAGTGTGGAAACTGCTCAGCCTCTTAGCCCTAACCAGGGAAGAGTGGCTGTGGTCATCAGACCTCCTCTTACTCAAGGCAATCTGAGATACATGGCTGAAAAGACAGATTTCTTCAAGGTACAATGCAGTATCTCATTGCTGTTTTCTTTAGCCTTCTTTTCCTGGCTGGTGAAGACTGACGGTCTTGGCCACTTTACCATCCTTGGTATGGTAAACCAAATTTTCTTGCTGAGTATTTTGATAACAGTTGTAACCTGTGTTAGACTCTAAATGAAAATACATAGTAAGTTTTCCCACTGTGATTGTCTTACTGATTGCTTGGGTAAAAATCCTTGCTTGAATGAATATTTTTTAAAATGTGAATAAAACCTGATTGAATATTGTCATTAATTAGGAAAGCTATGAAACTGATGTGTGCATAATGTAGGACTCTGGTAAACCACAATCTCTGCATTTCTGTAATTTATGTAAGAAATCATTTACAAAAGATAATCAGCAGCAGGCTATATTACGTAGTTAATTACATTTCAATGAAAGTTTATTTCTGGAGATGCCTGTGAGTTCTGGCTCGTAACAGGAATTTTTTGTGTAGTAAGTTATTGCAGTGTTTCAAACAGTTCCTTATGTTCATACGAACAAAAAAGAACAGTTTTATAGATTGCCTGTTGGTCGTATGGTGTCATCAGATAGAATGTCTCCCATCATTGCATAGACCCCAATATAGTCTAGAGCAAAACAAGGCACGATACTCATTCACTTGTGTCTCTTGTAACTTTTATTTTCATGTACAAAGCATATAGCTTTAACTCTTTGGGACCAGTTGGGTGATGGAACTCCTCAGCATCATCAGAAGAGTGTGGAGCTCTTCTACCAGCTGCACAACCTCGTTCCATCTTCTAGCATTTGTGAAGATGTTATTAGTCAGCAGCTGACTCACAGAGACAAGGCAAGTTGTTCATATATTTACTAAAAAATGAGTTAAGTATATAACTATAGAAATATATTTAGAAAAAGTACTTGGTGCCTCAGAGGAGGGCATAAATAACTTCAGTATTGAAAAAATGTTACCTTACATTGATTGTTTAAACATTAAAAATACTCCTATCTTTACTTGCATGCAGAACATCAGATTTGTCCACCCTCTGACACTGCCACCCTCTTTCTTATATTCCCACTCACAAGAAACCTTAACCTTATGTCTGTAGTAGTTGAGCCCTGTTTTCATGACATCTTGGTGTTTCACAAACCTATGAAATGTGTGGTTGTAATGGTAGTAATTGAATATAGATTTTCTAGATTCCATTCCAGTTGTCCTAACCGCTCTTCTTTCCCTGTACAGCTCCATCAAATTTAGGCACGCTTTCTTTTTCTGTGTCCTAACCAACTGTAGTTCAGTCCTCTGGTGTGCACCTTCCTATTTCATCTAATTCTTGCATCTTGTCTAATAATTTGTCCTAGCATAGCATCTAGACTTTCTGCTTCCTTTCTTCCACAGAACTTGGAGAAGGAGCAGCAGCCAGGTTATTGTCATCGCCATGTCTCTGTTGCTTTTCTTGGTAGTGGGGTTGGATTGTTTCTTTAAGACAGTCATGTGTGATCCCCTTTATCTTTCTATCCTTTTGCTTTCTCTTTTCTCTCTCTCTCAGCTGAGGTGTCCTTACTGCCTTTCTCTTTGTGTCACTACCTTTTTTTTACAGTTTCAGATCTGTTTGCAATCCCTTTCCCTTTCTGTGAGACACATCCTTAGGAGTCTGCTGCATTTGATATTATCAATTTGCTGCTTCAGCCTTAATTCCCTTTCTCTTTTAAGCAGCAGTGAGTTGTTTGGTGTTTTGGTTTGGGTGGTTTTTTTGTCTTTCTGACCATTTTTATATATTATCTGATTCTGGCTCTTTTTGTAAGAGTTAATGTAAATATAAGACAAAAGAGCGGCTTGTAATTAATAAGATTTTATTTTATTTCTGGGTCTCAAGAGCTGTGCTATATATTTCTGAGCTTCATCTTCTGACACTTGTCTCAGTTAATTATTTCCAGCTAAAGTGGAAATAAACTTTGAGGTTCTCTTCCCCTGTTGGGAAGCGGAGGAATTGCAATAACTACATACTTTCAATAGGCCTCTGTACAATGCTTCTTCAATCTCATGCGGCCCCCTTCTTCTCTACTTATTTGTCCTTAAAGGATTTGCATTCTGATTGTTTCTGCCATGTTTGCCAGTTCTAGAGGGCAACTAATAAACTTCTCTAACAGTAATTGCCAGTTTTCTGTGCCTCTGTGTCTTTGTGGGAAATGCGCTTGCTTACTCTGCTCTTGACTGACATGGCAGCTGGATTGTGAGATGTCTCTGCGTTTCTTTGCAGTATGCTGCTGAGGCTACTCTTTTCTTGAAGGTCTTTACTTTCCATCTCTGTCTCATGTCAAAAGCCATGGACTATAATTTGAGCAGAACCTCTCAAGTGATCAGAGAGCTGCTTCTTTGCCTCTGATAACGCTGTTTGGTTTCTTGTTATTACTTTGTCACTTGTCCTGTCTCCTGTTCTGCTACCACAGGTTGTAATGTTTGCTCATGACCCAACTTGGTGGATTTCTCCCATTCTTTATTGCTGCTCAGAGGTCTCCTATTGCACTGCTGGCTGTTTTTCAGAAGTGATCTTGGCTATCCTATTGATTACTTCTGTTTTGCTATCAGTTTAGCTAATGCAAGTAAAGTAGTATTTTCAAAATCTTTTGAAGGTGGCAGATATTCAGATTGTTGACAAACAGTGTTTCTTTCAGGTCTGTGATGAGCCTCTGTAGTGTCATTCCAGACAAAGGGGGCTTTTCAGCATTCAGCAACAGACTTTATCTCTTATCAAAAGTTATGCTCTGCTTCCAATAGATAAAGCACATGCTTAGCTTTTACTGTTATTAGTAGGAGTTCTACTTGTCGTGACAGGTACTCTATCTTTTTTTCTTTTTTTTTCCCCTCCCCTAGAAATTTGTTTCAGATAGAGGCTGTCAATTTGACATTTGAGTTGAGGCCTTTGTAGTGCTTTAAATTTTAGATATATGAACTGTTTTCACAGCCCCAACAGAATGAATGATAGGGAATTATTTGCTTACATGCTCTGGCGACTCATGGTTGTGTGACTTGAGAAGCCTTTACCTTTCTACTAGAGAGTAACCAGGTCAACAAAAGTGAATGTAAGCCAGTCTGACAATCACTACAGTTCACAGCTTGGCATATTGGTAAAACTGCCAATGATTTATAGTTTCACTTACCAGGCTGGTCTGTGAACTGCTGTGACTGTGTATGTGGCACTCACTCATTTCTGCCAACCTTACTGTGAAAACAGTAATTTCTTACATCTTCCCAGCATGGATTGCAAGGGCTTACATGGAGTCATCTGTGTGTGTTTGAGAATTGGTATTTTCACTCTTTGTTCAGCAGATGTTAGTGAATTGTTTTGTGTAACTATATATATCTTGCAGCAGTCTTGTGCGGTTTTTTTCCTGTGAGAAGCATATTTTTTTCTAAATACATGTGATTCTTGCTTTACTTTCCAGAATGCTGCTGTTTCTCTTGGTTTTGTTTTGGGGGTTTTTTTGGTTTGTCTGATATGATCTGTCTTGTGTCCTTTCTGTAATTTTCAGTTTTTATAGCTTTTACTTAAAATCTTCATTATTGTGGCAGATACTGGTTGTATTAGCTGTTGCAAACCTTCTTAAGCTGTGTGTTGTAAGTTAGGTTTGGAAGTATGCCAGATTGTCACAGTGGCATTAACAGGTTTTAGTTTGGTCTCATTTTGATTAGAGGTAAATATACCTACTGTTCATTCCCTATAAGCGTATATTTTAAGAACAAACAAATGAAAATCTTCATCCTCTTGTCTCTGCTTATCATCTAGTAATTTAGTTTAAGCCCTGATTGTATTTGAAAGTAATTTTGATGTTTTATGCTGTATAACCATCCTGATTGCTGTGCTTTATTTGTTCACCCCTACAACTGCTTAGTAGCTTCCTTGTCTCTTGGGTAAAGCTGTTTTTCATACATGTGCCCATGTATTCGTATTGTAGCATGACATTTACTGTTGTCTACAGCCTTGCTGGAATAACTCTTTGCTTTGATTAGCCACAGTAAAGAGATAAAGGCATAAAAATTGTTACTTTAATACCATTTTCACCATTAAATATTCTGCATATTATTACTAGTCATTAGAAGTCCTGTGGGCAGTAAGCATGTCCTTATTTGTCCAAATAAAATTCTAAGTTCCAGAGCTAAATTTGGCATGTTAGTGATGACCTCTATCTACATTGTATCTAGCTAGAAAATTCTTATGTCTCTTTCTAACCAAATTATTTTCATTCCCTTATTTCCGTGGATACTGTGTTTAATCCCATCATTCCAGACACTATCTCTAAAAATTTCTCTTCTTTCTCTGCCTCTTCTCTCTGCCTCTGTATGCTTGAGTTTTCATATTGAAAAGCTTGCATGTTTCTTCCTGCTCTCTCATGATCTCTTCTAGTGCCTTGATATGTATAGATAAACTCACTGAAAACAGAGCTGCGCAACTTGTGAGAGTAAAATAAGTATTGTTCAAGCTATCACATCAAGTATTTAAAATTTTTTCAAGCTAAACTTTGAAACTAAGGCAGCCGAGATCAAGGTGGAAGGAGAATCCTTTCATGCTACTAAATTGTTCGCAGAGACCTATTGTTGCCTATTACTGTTTTTAACGTTAGAAAATAGGATTTGAACGCATAGTCAAAAAATATTTTTAATAATTTCATTGTATCTTTTAATCTGCTGTATACCTCTTCTTTTCCAGTTCTTATCAGAGACTGTTGTATTCTGATAGATCTAACTTATAATTTGGTCCACAGAAAGTAAGAATGGAAGCTCATGCAAAGTTTGCAGTGCTATGGCATCTCACCCGTGACCTTCATATTAACAAGTCTTCTTCCTTTGGCCGTACCTTTGACAGGTTGGTGATCGCAAGCATGATTCAGTTGAAATAATTTTGCGTCAAAAAATCTTTAACTACATTATATTGGCAGCATAGAGCGTTTAGAAATTATAGAACTACAGTGTAACTGTGAAAGCAAGGAAGGAGGACAGGAAATGAATTCATGTTAGACAAAATTGTTTTCACAATGATGATTATGTAAGCTCTAAATTTTTCTGGTAGCTGTAAAGAGTAGGACAGGAATAGTCACATGATTCATTGACTATAACTGGTTAAAATATTGAACATAGTATCTGAGTTCTTGCTGTGATTTGGTAAAAACAAAAGCAGGAGAGGGAAGTCAACCCAGAATTGATTCATGTGAAAATGGGAAGTAACAATAAAGCTGTCATGGTTTAACCTCAGTTGGCAACTGAGTACCACACAGCTGCTCGCTCGCTTCCCCTGCGCCCC
>NW_008795686.1:1262711-1276765 GCF_000699145.1 Aptenodytes forsteri | reverse complement strand
CTAGTGTAAGCATTACCTAGCAACAACTAAAACATCGGTGTGTTATCATCAACATTATTCTCATCCTAAATCCAAAACACAGCACTGTACCAGCTACTGGGAAGGAAATTAACTCTATCCCTGCCAAAACCAGGACAAAAGCTAAGAAAACTTAAGAACAAAATTGCAAGTAAACACTAAGATATGAAAGTTCTCTTGTTTGATCTGTGTTTTTTTTGTAAGATGTCATTTATGGCAAACAGCAGAGGATTTCTGTTTTGCGTTCAGATATGACTACCTTCTCTTAGGAAAAAAACTGAATGATCCAGACTCTGAACTAGTCTTGTCTTCCTCAGCTAGCACAAATGTTGTGGAAAAGTGCTTATTTAAATTTTCTAATGTATACTTAGCTGTAGGAAGTGGAGTAAAAAGGTTATTTCTTTGGCTTCATACTGTCACTCATTGCAGAAGTGGTGATAAATTCTGTACATACAGCTAAAAGTTTATGAATGTGTACTACTGAAGGATATAAAACAGTCGGTAAAATTCAGAGTCCAATATATATATTGTTTTTCCCTAAGTCTGGAAAGGATTCTAAAGGCTAAAACTATTAAAAGAAGAAAATAATGACAGTAGGAAGTGCTGAATTGTCAAGTATATTTCTCCTCTCCATTCTTGAAGAAAAGATCTTTGAACTCTTTTCCATGCATCTGTGTGAATTGGCTTTTAAAGTTTTATCTGTTTGTACTGCACTAGCACTTAGTAGGTAACCAAAGCTTGTTATGCTAATAGCTGTACAAATACTTGAACTGACTATACAACTGCTACTATTAGAGCAGCTATCTTAACTGACTTCTATTACTAGCTCTTCCTGGCCATTTCTTCATTAGGCTAGACTAAAATATAAAGCTTCAAGTTGCAAAGTTTGGATTCCAAAGAAAATACTGTTTTATATGGAGCAGACACTGGAGTATGTACTGACATGTTGAAATTTATCATATATCAGATTAAAATGGGATTATTCTGTGAGTAGTGTAGAATTTGTGCTAGGTTCATTCTTCTTTCTATTCTAGATCTTTGTTTATCATGCTGGACAGCCTTAATAGCTTGGATGGTTCTACGTGGTCAGTGGGACAAGCCTGGTTAAATCAAGTGCTTCAAAGACATGATATTGCAAGGGTTCTTGAACCTTTGCTCTTTGTGCCCCTCCAGCCTTCTCAGTCGGTAGAGCATGGGAAGCTGAAAAGCCCTTGACTAGCGTAAGCACGACTTAGCAACAACTAAAACATCGGTGTGTTATCATCAACATTATTCTCATCCTAAATCCAAAACACAGCACTGTACCAGCTACTGGGAAGGAAATTAACTCTATCCCTGCCAAAACCAGGACAAAAGCTAAGAAAACTTAAGAACAAAATTGCAAGTAAACACTAAGATATGAAAGTTCTCTTGTTTGATCTGTGTTTTTTTTGTAAGATGTCATTTATGGCAAACAGCAGAGGATTTCTGTTTTGCGTTCAGATATCAGACTACCTTCTTAGGAAAAAAACTGAATGATCCAGACTCTGAACTAGTCTTGTCTTCCTCAGCTAGCACAAATGTTGTGGAAAAGTGCTTATTTAAATTTTCTAATGTATACTTAGCTGTAGGAAGTGGAGTAAAAAGGTTATTTCTTTGGCTTCATACTGTCACTCATTGCAGAAGTGGTGATAAATTCTGTACATACAGCTAAAAGTTTATGAATGTGTACTACTGAAGGATATAAAACAGTCGGTAAAATTCAGAGTCCAATATATATATTGTTTTTCCCTAAGTCTGGAAAGGATTCTAAAGGCAATAACTATTAAAAGAAGAAAATAATGACAGTAGGAAGTGCTGAATTGTCAAGTATATTTCTCCTCTCCATTCTTGAAGAAAAGATCTTTGAACTCTTTTCCATGCATCTGTGTGAATTGGCTTTTAAAGTTTTATCTGTTTGTACTGCACTAGCACTTAGTAGGTAACCAAAGCTTGTTATGCTAATAGCTGTACAAATACTTGAACTGACTATACAACTGCTACTATTAGAGCAGCTATCTTAACTGACTTCTATTACTAGCTCTTCCTGGCCATTTCTTCATTAGGCTAGACTAAAATATAAAGCTTCAAGTTGCAAAGTTTGGATTCCAAAGAAAATACTGTTTTATATGGAGCAGACACTGGAGTATGTACTGACATGTTGAAATTTATCATATATCAGATTAAAATGGGATTATTCTGTGAGTAGTGTAGAATTTGTGCTAGGTTCATTCTTCTTTCTATTCTAGATCTTTGTTTATCATGCTGGACAGCCTTAATAGCTTGGATGGTTCTACGTGGTCAGTGGGACAAGCCTGGTTAAATCAAGTGCTTCAAAGACATGATATTGCAAGGGTTCTTGAACCTTTGCTCTTACTGCTTCTCCATCCAAAAACTCAGCGAGTTTCTGTTCAGCGAGTACAGGCTGAATGTTACTGGACTAAGTCTCCCTATCACCCCGAAGAAGAAAATGAAAAGCACTTTATCCAGAAGTTTAGCTGTGCTGATGGTATGTACACAAGAAGACTGAAGGAAGTTCCTTATTTAATTTCTTTATTTGTTATTTGCACGCAACATTAAAAATGTAGTAGAAATTTTTGAGGGTAACTTGCAAAACAAAGTGCTGGAATAGCTACTGCTTATATGCGCATTTGTGCATGGTTTTTCTAATTCAAGTTTGGGTGTCCCAAGTATCATTGAAGTTTTATTGTTCTCAAATAAAGATGATAGGCAAGTATTTTAATGCTGAACATTTTCTTACGACTTACTGAACTTCAGTAGAACTTAAGAATATGGCTTGAGGCTTAGCCAAGAAATGAAATGCTTTTATGATTAGGACCACTGATGTGGGGCTGGCTGAAAACATACTGCTAAGGTTTGAAGGTGTTTGCATGTATTGTGTAATTTTAGTAACATATTAATAATTCTTTTTTATGAAAACACAAGCAGATAAGACTGCATAAGGTTTCATGGGAGAATTATGTTTTGCTAAGGTCTACTGCTAAAGTAATCCTGCTTTGGTTATATGAATGTGTGTCGTTCGCATATTAACTTTTTTTTTCTGCTGTGAAGTGGAAAGACTCTATTTACCATGCCTTTATAATTTGAAGTCTCAGTATTAGTTTAAATTCTAAATTCTTATTCTGAAGAACAAAATATTATGTGTATAAGATTTTTTTTGTTTGTTTTTCTTTAAGCATTTTCCCATGTGCCTGTAAGCCAAGGACAACTTATTATACCTAAAGAAGGCAATGAAAAACAACTTGCTATGGATGAAATGGAGAACTTCAGTCTGACTGTCAACCCTCTGAGTGACAGGCTTTCCTTGTTAAGTACCAGCAGTGAGACCATACCAATGGTTGTGTCTGATTTTGACCTTCCTGACCATCAAGTTGAAATACTGCAGAGTTCTGACTCTGGCTGCTCTCAGTCATCTACCGGGGACAACATCAGTTATGAAGTGGAAACAGAAAGCCTGAGTGCTCAAGATAGCTCTCAGACTCTGCGAGAAGACTCACCTGATGAAATTGTGCAACAAGTGGTTACAGATCTTATATGCAAAGTTGTAAGCAGTCTCGGAGAAGAAGCTGAGCCAGTTAAGCATAGTCTATACTCTGAGGATACTTCATGTAAATTCAGTCCTTTGGATAACTCTGTAGAGGTGACAAAAAATGAAGATCAAAATATTCAAAGTAGCCAGAGTAGTTTGCTTAGTAATGACAGCTCCCAGTTGCTATCGGCCTCAACTGAGACTGGACTTGAGAGCTTAAGAGATGAAATTTCAAGAAATAACTCTTCACCCTGTATTGCAGAAAGCCAGCAATCCCTCTCTGATCTCACTCTTGCTTCCACTGAATCGAAGTCCAGAAAGCGAAGCCACAGTAGTATTCAGTTCAGCTTTAAAGGAAAGCTAACAGAAAAAATGTCTGAAAAAGAAACAATTGTTAAAGAGGCTGGTAAGCAACCAGGTGCAAAACCTAAGGTGAAAATAGCCAAAAAGAAAGATGAAGAGAAGAAGAAAGCACAAACAGAAAAGCTTAAACAAACAAATGTCTTCTTTAGTGATGGTCTTGATTTAGAAAACTGGTACAGCTGTGGAGAAGGAGAAATTTCAGAAATAGAAAGTGATGTGGGGTCCCCAGGAATGCGAAAATCTCCCAACTTTAATATCCATCCATTGTATCAACATGTGCTGCTTTATCTCCAGCTGTATGACTCTTCAAGGACATTGTATGCTTTTTCTGCAATTAAAGCAATTCTGAAGACAAATCCTTCAGCTTTTGTAAGTGCTATCTCCACTACCAGTGTCAACAATGCATACACTCCTCAGCTTTCATTGCTCCAGAATCTTCTCGCCAGGCATCGAATATCTGTTATGGGCAAGGATTTCTACAGTCACATCCCAGTTGATTCTAATCATAACTTCCGGAGCTCTATGTACATAGAAATTCTTATCTCCTTGTGTTTATACTATATGCGGAGCCACTATCCAACTCATGTTAAAGTAACCTCACAAGATCTAATAGGAAACCGTAATATGCAAATGATGAGTATAGAAATTCTGACACTTCTCTTTGCTGAGTTGGCGAAAGTGATAGAAAGCTCTGCAAAGGGATTTCCTAGTTTTATTTCAGACATGTTGTCCAAGTGCAAGGTTCAGAAAGTGATCCTGCATTGTCTGCTGTCTTCTATCTTCAGTGCACAGAAATGGCACAGTGAAAAGATGGCTGGAAAAAACATAGTGGCTGTAGAAGAAGGTTTCTCTGAAGACAGCCTTATAAATTTTTCTGAAGATGAATTTGACAATGGTAGTACGCTGCAGTCACAGCTTTTAAAAGTACTTCAACGGCTGATTGTGCTGGAACACAGAGTAATGACTGTACCTGAGGAAAATGAAACGGGCTTTGACTTTGTCATAACAGACTTGGAGCACATCGGTCCCCAGCAGCCGATGACTTCTCTTCAGTATTTACATTCCCAGCCAATAACCTGTCAAGGCATGTTTCTCTGCGCAGTGATACGAGCTTTACACCAGCACTGTGCCTGTAAAATGCATCCCCAGTGGATTGGCCTTATCACTTCTACGTTGCCTTACATGGGAAAAGTTCTTCAGAGGGTTGTTGTTTCAGTGACGCTTCAGCTCTGCAGGAACTTGGATAATTTAATTCAGCAGTATAAATATGAAACAGGATTATCTGATAATAGGTATGTGTATGTACAGGTGTGTAGTCTTTTTAAGCAAATTTGATTGTGTTGAATTACTTTACAACCAGATTAACCCATTTAAAAAAAAAAATGAATCTCTTATTTTAGGCCTCTCTGGATGGCATCGGTCACTCCCCCAGATATGGTTCTTACTTTATTAGAAGGGATCACAACAATAATTCATTACTGCCTCCTGGATCCATCTACGCAATATCATCAGGTAAACTTACCTGGGTGTCTGAGAGGTTCCTATGCAGTACATGTCAAATTAAGGACTGTGATTATATTAGCAGAATTGAAGATTGAGTGGGAAAAATACCAAATATATTGTCTTAGCTGTAAGTGTGTTTTTTATTGATAATATACACATCTCAAACAGAAAAACAATTTTCCACTAATTATACTTTTAAGAGAATAGTTTTTGATTTTTTGTTTGTTTTGCTTTGGTTTTGGGGATTTTTTTTGTTCCCCTGAAATAACTGAAATAGGAATTCCTTAACTTTGAGACCTCTAAAATGCTACTTTTTAGAGCTGGCTTCATTTGTGGAACTTCCTAGACTGATGCCTATCCTGTTACTTTCTGGCTGGACTGTGTTCATCTTGCAATATGTCAAAACATTCTGTTTCTGCTCCTTCTGTATATTCACAATTTGTCTTTTTAGTCAAGCAGTATTTTTAGATCTGATATTCTGAGCATAGTCTCTGTTAAGAATTTGGCCCAGATTCTGCAAGGAAATTTTTGCCCTGCTATCTCTGCAATCTTGGTTTTGCCTTTTTTTTGTTTGTTCTTATACACCTTTGCTTTCCATTCATTTAAAAGTAACTGAAAAGTGTTTATTGTTTGTGCAAGTAAATAATTTTGCCTAGAGTATTAGTTACACTTAAAATTTTGAAATAATTGTTTTGCCAAGGTATAGGCAGATGATACAAAATCGATTGCTGTACACATGAGGCCTCACATGTTCGGAATACATTGTACAACTCAGTCAAAAGATTCTTTAATTATTATTTTTAATAGATTCAAAACCTGTACATCTGTACATACTATAAGAATTATTGAAAAACTATTTTGAAAAAGAGTTAAGGTTGAAAGCTTCCATGTCCATTAAGTCTCAATTTACACTATTTTACTTATGCTGTTTATGTAGATATTTAATGCTCTTCCTCCCCTCTCCCCTTCAAATCCACTAGCTTTTGGTTAATGTAGATCAGAAGCACTTGATTGAAGCACGCAATGGGATCCTATCTATCTTGCATATGATCATGTCTTCCGTGACTTTGCTGTGGAGCATCCTTCACCTTGCAGATTCTTCGGAGAAAACTGCTGCTGCTGCTGCATCCGTTACCACTATTAATCTTGGGTCAACAAAGGTCAGAATATCAGGGATAATATCATTTAAGTTGTTCATTAATACCTTTGTCAAACTAAATCCAGTTCCATTCCCTAAATGTAAATTGAGTTTTAATATCCTTGTCCTCATCTACTCATCTACCTCAGAGGCAAGGCTTTTGTAAATGGGTATTGAATCTGCTTTTAAACTTGAGTGTATCAACTCAAGACAGCAATGTCTCACCGGTTTGCTTTCTACAAAGAAAATGAAATCCTTCCTGAAAAAATTTAAGCCACACTTTTATGCCTCAAAAGTTACAAAACATTCATGCAAAATCTTAACAAAAGAGAACTCTCCTCTTAAAACATCTAGTACTCAGACACTTATGAACTAGTTCCTTTATTCATTCAATTCCCATACAGTGATGTCACTGTGCACGGCGAAATGTCATAGCAGATAGTGAGCTAGTAATTGTAAAGAAGAGAACCTGAGAAGGGGTCAAATAGAACTATACTGAGAACACTGCCTAGCCCTCTTATTGGAAGCAGTTCAAACTTCTTATACTTCACATTATTAAATAGGAAATTGTCATTTAAATTTGAAATGTTTTAAAATAAGATTTCCTTAGTTAATTTGAATATATCAGATACTGCTTGTGATGATGCTATGTTACATCCTTTTCAACCTTTTTCATTCAGATTGAAGGAATAAAAAATAACTTATCTAAGACTCCATGTCTTTGAACAGACAGCATCCATGGTCATATTTGTACTGCCGAGAGGGCTTCCTACTCACTGAAAGGAAGGGGGTCCATACTTGTTGATGGCCTATAATATTATGCTGCTTCTGTAAAAAAAGAAGATTTTGTACTCTGGTTAAACATTAACTGTTCTATACATCCCAGCTCTTCTTTAATTTGCCCAAATCTGTAGTATTCAAAAGAGCATTCAACATGTCCTGTATATGAAAAAGTCCTGTTTGAGTTCAGCTTGTTCGATGTAGTATCAGGATAGGTTATTTTAATTTTTCACCTCCATTGCTTTCGGGTAATGCTTTTGTAGCTGCCTTGGAGTTGGTGGATGTGGTTAAAAACACACAAAACTGGAATGGAATTTTGTGTCTAAAGTATAAGCAAGCTTTTTAAGCTTCAGTACAACTAGGTTGCTTTGGCAACCACACTCTTGGCAAGTGCATAAAGTGTATAGTCAAGCTCTGGGATTGAATATAGCAGTTTCCTGCAAGCTTAGACAATTCCTACTGAAATATTTCTGACCAAGGTAAAAATAGCTTCCAAAAAAACAGGTAGAAAGTGCATTTTTTTCTGAAATCTTCTTGTCATAGAAAACAGGACAAGAAGACAGCTCAGGAAATACATTTCCTGACCCAAGTGTGCCTCAATAACTTCTGACATGCTTAAAAAACACATTATTAAGAGTTTCAACAGTGAATATTTCAGTCTCCCAGAGTAGTGTGTTTGTTCTTTTAGGATTTCCCCATCACCCCTACTTCTTAATCTTTATCTCGCTTGCTACAAAGCAAGTCCATCACTATTTGTGGCAGACATGCACATCATCTTCCTTTCTTCTTTCTGATTACCTTGTACACATTTGGTAACTGTTATATCTCCACTTATATGCTTTTCTCCTGACTCTACAAACCCATTTCTGCCCCTTCTTGTAGGTCATATTCCATATCACTAATCTTTCTTTTTATAGTTTGAGTACTGTCAGCTTGTGGTACATTTCTTGAAGTAAGGTGGTGTTGTGGTTTAACCCCAGCCAGCAACTAAGCACCACACAGCCACTCACTCACTCCCCACCCAGTGGGATGAGGGAAGAGAATCGGAAGGGTAAAAGTGAGAAAACTCATGGGTTGAGATAAAAATACTTTAATAATTGCAGTAAAAAGTAATGAAAATAATAATATAAAAATAATACAAATTGTAATGAAAAGGAAAATAACAAAGAGAGAATTAAAACCCAAGAAAGACAAGTGATGCAAATGAAAACAGTTGCTCACCACCAACCAACTGATGCCCAGCCAGTCCCCAAGCAGTGCCCCCCTGCCAACCTTCCCCCAGCTTTATATGCTGAGCATGACGTCATATGGTGTGGAATATCCCTCTGGTCAGTTGGGGTCAGCTGTCCCAGCTGTGTCCCCTCCCAACTTCTTGTGCACCCCCAGCCTACTCGCTGGCGAGCGGTATGAGGAGCAGAAAAGGCCTTGACTCTGTGTAAGCACTGCTCAGCAATAGCTAAAACATCCCTGTATTATCAACACTGTTCTCAGCACAAACCCAAAACATAGCCCCATACTAGCTACTGTGAAGAAAATTAACCCTACCCCAGCCAAAACCAGCACGGGTGTCCAAAACTGGACATGGTACGTGGTATCTTCTTTCAGGAGAAACATTTCGTGTCTTTCATGAAGTGCTGCTATTTATGAATGCTCTTTTCCTCTTCCTTGCAAAGTTGTCATGGTAAGTTTGTGATCCACTATAATCCCAAGACTTTTTTTTCTGTAGCACTGCTATCTAAATAGTTTCTCATCCTGAATCGCTAAAGTTGTTTATCCCTGCCTTTGCATGCAAAGATCAAGCCTTTATTGCACCTTATCTTTTTTCAGGATGCTTTTCGAGTTTCTCAGATCATTTTTAGTTCTGTACCTTTCTATCAGTTCCTTCCCACTTCGTTACCATTTGCAAATTTAACAAGTGTATTTTATCTTCCCTTGTCTTAGTCATGAATAAAATGATTGAAGAGTACCAGATGTAGAATAGAGCTTTATGAACCCTCTGAGTGCATCCTTCCGTTTTGATAAAAGTTAGTGATAGTTACCATCCAAGTATGGCTTTATAGCTAGCTGTTTTGAACATAATGCTGAGGTGCTTATCTAAAGGTGTATGTGTTCTGCTTCCACGTTTCAGAATTTGAGGCAGCAGATTCTCGAACTGTTGGGTCCAATTTCAATGAATCATGGTGTTCACTTCATGGCTGCTATTGCGTTTGTATGGAATGAAAGGAGGCAAAATAAAAATACTTCTAGGACAAAGGTATGTTTATACTACAGTGGTCACTTCAAATAGTGGTAATAGCTTTAAGTGATTTAGAAGCAGTAAGGAGAAAATTCAGACATTCCAGTGAAAAAATAGATATTACGAAATATGGAGAATATTTATATTATATTTCTAATTAGCAACTGTACTGTCAGGGAGCTACCAGTTTATTTTAGAATGGGATCATCTTCCTGAAGTCTTCAGGAAAAGATTAAGTGATTCCAAGTCTCTAGATGAACTATTAGTCACAAACATTTCAATCCCATGAGGCCAGCTGCCTTAATTTTGGCATAGGCATTGTCTGTGATGATCATCTGTGACATACATTTGATTCTTTTAGGTTATTCCTACAGCAGGTGAAGAACAACTTCTGCTGGTCGAGCTAGTTCGCTCTATCAGTGTTATGAGAACGGAGACTGTTATACAAACAGTGAAAGAAGTTTTGAAGCAGCCTCCAGCCATAGCAAAAGACAAGGTATGAAAACTGTAGAGATGCTGTTGATTCATTTAATGTCCTCTTACTGAAGCTTAGAACACTGATGATATGGATACTTTGTTCACAAAGCTGAGCAGGTAATTATGCTGCTGCTCAGTACAGTGTGAAAATTTTCACAATATCTAATAGATGGATGAACTTTTGGAGGGAAGTCATACCTTCTCAAGTCATTACCATTTACTGAACAACTCCAGAATCCTGTTTACTGCTTCTGTACAAGACTGTGTTTTGTGGGGATAGGCTGCTTACATGAGGGAAACGGGTGCGTGCCCTAGCATCAGGTTGATTTTTTTTCAGGTGGGAAAGGGAAGTGGGGAAAAGAAGGAATTAAAAAAAGAAAAGAATAAATTTATGGAGAGATGCCTAACTGGACATTCGTAATGTCCTGTTAATGAATTAAGCTATATCTTCAGACACTGCAGTAACATTATAGCATTGTCAGTTTTGCCCTGGCAAGTGAGGAAAAAAAAAAGTCACTTTCTTCTTCCTGATGACAGAGGTTTTGTATCTTTTTCTAGAAACATCTTTCACTGGAAGTCTGCATGTTGCAGTTTTTCTATGCTTATACTCAAAGGTAAGACAAGAAATTAAATTTTATTTTTGTCATCAAGAAGCAGATGGACAATTTGAATATTTTGTATCTTTTTATAATCCCTAGGATGAGAAATAGCCTATGTAATATAGATCATGAAGAAAGAATGGTTTTGAACTGTAGGTGTCATAAAGAAAGGGATTTATTTTGCAAGTTCCCTAGTTCTGCATCACCTTTCTTCCCCCACCTAAAAATCCTGCAGAAAATCTGCCCCCTGCCCAAGGAAAGCTGATCTTAATTGTGCTGTAACTCATTGGTACTACTCCAACCTTGGACTGAAAATCATGTCTTTTGAGTACACCTAACGTTAAATGAAAAACCAAAGACTCTGTATGAATGTTGATTCACAATATCTGACAAGAGAATTGTGAGGTAGAAAGAAAATGGGGAATGCCTGAGGGAGATGATGCTGTTTTCATTGCCATTGCTGCTCTCTCTCTTAGGATTCCAGTGACCAGCTTAGTAGATAGCTGGGCTGCACTGCTGCTTCTGTTAAAAGATTCCATCCAGGTTGGTCTTCCAGCTCCGGGACAATTCCTCATACTTGGGTAAGTGCTCTTGATATTTGCAGTTTTCAAATAAGCCCAAATGTAAGTGTGTGAAATCATACTGAACTGTTAGTATTTTCAAATCTCTATCACTTATTTTTGAGTGGTAGAGCTATTGGATGAGTTCTGTGGGTTTTATCAAATTAGTATCTTCTCTGAGGAATGGTTACATACATTAAATTTTATATTATAATATGATATAAGCCATGATCTTACCTTACTGCTTTTTTGAGCGATTCAGGCTCTTTAAACAGTAGGTTTAAGTTTCTGATTTTTCTTAGAAAATAACTACAATGACTATTTCTTAGGTATGTGTAGTTTTGCAGCCCACTAGAAAGGATTCACTTCCAGCATGAAAGCTGTTTGTGGAGTGTTAGAAATAAAATGGTGAATATGATTTTCTGTATAAAGCTTCAAGGACCATTTTCTTGAATTTCTGGAATTTGTCTTTCCTAGTAAACTGTCTCTAAAGATACTTCTGTGTATAGTTTAGTAAAACACGTTCTTGATAAACTATTATGGTATGATCAAAATTAACTTAAGAAACTTGAAAGGATGTTTTCTAGAATATTGATAAGTAGCAATGACTGAAGGTTTAGTAAGTAAGTATTGTGCACGTAAATTTCTTCAGATTTGTCCTAGCTCTTAAAATTGCCGAATAAGAGAACTTATTACTGTGAGAAGAAAATCCATATCTACTACTATCTTTTTTTCAGTGTTCTTCATGAGTTCATTATGAAAAACCCAAGCCTGGAGAATAAGAAAGATCAAAGAGATCTCCAGGTAATAAATTTTTTGTTTGCATCTCTCTTTTGAAAATACTGAACAATAAATGCTTGAAGGTACTAGAATTATCTATAGGTGATATAGATATATAACTGATATATCAGTTCTGTAGTCTGATATGACTCTTTAGTATCTTCTACTTAGTACTATTTATAATCTGTTGAAAAAGATCTCATTTTCTGTGGAGTTATTAATCACTGATAATATAGAACAGAAGTGATTTGAAAGCAGTTCTATACTTAATTAGTTATATAGATTTTTCTACAAAAACACGTCAGGACAACAAATACAGCCCTTCTGCACAAAGTTCTTAAAACACTTGGTTTTTTTTCTACCAGGATGTAACGCACAAGATAGTGGATGCCATTGGGGCAATCGCTGGTTCCTCCTTGGAACAGACTACTTGGCTAAGACGAAACTTAGAGGTTAAGCCTTCCCCCAAGATTATGGTTGATGGAAACAACTTAGAATCAGATGTTGAAGGTAGTTTCATTTTCATCTTTATTTTAAACAAAACATTAATTATCAGGCCAACATGAACAGAGGACAGCTTTACTATATTTGAATACATTGAAAATGCTGCAGTATTGTTCAGGCATTAGTATCTTACACAGTGTATCTGGCAAAGTCTGTACATCTTCAAAATATATGCTATTAAAATATGCTTGTAAGGTAAATAATGGCGTAAGGAAACTAACTTTGGACATTTTTTTATTATTATCTTCATTTAGATATGTTGTCTCCAGCAATGGAAACTTCAAACATAACTCCATCTGTTTATAGTGTCCATGCATTGACCTTACTTTCTGAGGTAAATGTCTCCTCAGATGTAATAAATACTGTCTTATAATAAACTTTTATATTGTGAAAAGCTTTGGACTAGAAGCTTGGGGAAAAAGGTTTGATGGGAACCACTGATGTGAATGGATTCTGGGTCCTGTCATGTAACAATATGTAAAATTTGTTACTAACCCAGTTACAAAGATTCAGTGAGATGGATGAGGCGAAAAGCACGGCCTTGCAGATGTGTAGTATAGGAAACTTTTTTGGTGGCAAACTTTGTGTATTATTAGTGGTGTTACTTACTGCTGATAACGCAGTCAATCTTTGATTATTTTTTTTGTTTGTTTGTAGCTTATCCTGTAGAATGCTTTGCCTAGGAGCTTATGCTTCTGTGTTTTTACCTTAGTTTGTTTTGAAAATGATGAGATCTTTATACTCTGGATATGCTGAATAGTAGATAAAAAGCAATTTGAGAGTGCGTGATAATGTATCTTCCTCTACTTTTATAGGTTTTGGCTCATCTCTTGGATATGGTTTTCTACAGTGATGAAAAAGAGAGGGTTATTCCTTTGCTTGTAAATATTATGCACTATGTTGTTCCCTACCTCCGTAATCACAGGTATCTACAATTTATTGAATTGATGTAGATCTCTACAGCCAGTTGAAATTTGGTGGGTGACACTTAAGTTAAAACAGGCATGGTAAGGATTAGATGTCTATCAAACTTTCTATAAAGCAACAATTCAAAATTGTTTCATGTTGACTTTCTTTTTTTTGTTTAGTGCTCACAATGCATCCAGCTATCGAGCCTGTGTCCAGTTATTAAGCAGTCTTAGTGGGTATCAGTATACAAGGAGAGCATGGAAAAAGGAAGCATTTGACCTCTTTATGGATTCCAGTTTCTTCCAGATGGATGCTTCGTGTGTTAACCAGTAAGACTCTCTTTCCTGCTTATATTGATGGCTGTTACAAATTTTATGTATACCATTACAAAAGAGTATGTATAATGTGGATCAAAATTTCCCAACAGATTTCTGTTGAGAGAAATAGAGGGATATTCTCTATTTTAGATTACCATGTGAAATGTGAAACTCGCTTACCTAAGGTATATTTCTATGCACAAGTCTATTTTTTTTTTTTCAATTTCAAGGTTTTCCTCATAGAGAAAAAAAAAAAGTGATTAACGTTTTATAGAATCATAGAATGGTTTGGGTTGGAAAGG
>NW_008795686.1:1259766-1262358 GCF_000699145.1 Aptenodytes forsteri | reverse complement strand
CTCCCTGAAGCCTTCTCTTCTCCAGGCTAAACAACCCCAACTCTCAGCCTGTCCTCACAGGGGAGGAGCTCCATCCCCCGATCATCTTTGTGGCCCTCCTCTGGACTCGCTCCAACAGGTCCATGTCTTTCCTGTGCTGAGGACTCCAGAGCTGGACACACTACTCCAGGTGGAGTCTCACCAGAGCAGAGTAGAGAAGGAGAATCACCTCCCTCTCTGCTGGCCATGCTGCTTTTGATGCAGCCCAGGCTGGGTTTCTTTTTTGCAAGAGCACATTGCCAGCTCGTATTCAGTTTTTCATCCACCAATACCCCCAAGTCCTTCTCTGCAGGGCTGCTCTCAATCCACTCACCACCCAGCCTGAATCCGTGTTTGGGATTGCTCCGATCCAGGTGCAGGACCTTGCACTTGGTCCTGTTGAACTTTGAGATTCACACAGGCCCACCTCTCTAGCCTGTCAAGGTCCTGCTGGATGGCGTCCCTTATCTTCTTTGAGAAGGGGGTTCGAGAAATACAGTTACAGTTTCAGATCAAATCATACCAAGTAAATGGTACCTATGTAGCAGGGAGCTTGGATTGGAAGCCTTAGCCTGAATTAAAAGAGCAGAAAAAGCTCTGTAAATATTCCTGTAAATTCCTGATTTTTTTTCTTGCTTTTCTGATTTGTGTACAATCTTCCTCTTTTAGTTGGAGAGCTATTATGGATAATTTGATGACACATGACAAAACCACATTCAGAGATTTGATGAGTAAGTATTTATTGATGTGGTAGTGACTCTTCTCCAAGGGAAACATTAAAAAAACGGAAAACAAATATCTTGAAGAAAACGTTTGTGCAACATTTATTCCAATCTGTTTGATTTATTCAATGTTTTTCATGTTTTCTTCAAGTACTTGTTTCTGGAGATCCATAAATAAGGTAACTTGAAGTGAGAGAATTTGACACCATCCTGGCACACAGTGAATTTTGCCTGTATGGCGAAGTTGATTAAGCAGAGTGGGTGGGGGTGGGTTTTGTTGTTTTTTGGTGGGTTGATTGGTTGTTAAGATCTGATGCTAACTCTGCTTAAGGAAAAATTGATTCTGCACATTCCAAACTTGTGAGCATCTATACCTACAAACTGTGTTTTAAAAAAATGGCTAAACTCCCTCCCAAAAACCCCCAAACCCAGGCACTATTGTATATACTTACAAGTTTTCTTTCAACATGTATTTTAAATCACTGTGGTTAAAAATACAAATTGCAGAACATGGATCTTAACATCTGCTTTCAAACTACATTAATGCAATGAAAGTTAAGAGTTATTTCTGCCTTAAAGTGGAACAGAAGGGAAATTTTGAAGTGTGTCTCTGCACTATGCATTTTCTCTTTCAGCACGAGTGGCTGTGGCTCAGAGCAGTTCACTCAATCTGTTTGCTAATCGAGATGTAGAGCTGGAACAGCGTGCTATGCTCCTGAAGAGACTGGCTTTTGCAATTTTTAGTAGCGAGATAGACCAATACCAGAAATACCTTCCAGACATACAAGGTCAGTAAAAATGATACATTTAGTGGACTTCTGGAGTCTGATGATAACTGAGGAACGTTTGTATGACAGGGTAACAGCAGGTAAATTTGTCCCCTGGAATATTGGTGTGTGTGGTACCGTTTCCATGGCTGGACGTTTCTGCAAAGTTTCTGCAGATTTTGGTTAGAACATTTTCATGATCACAGACTACACAGGCTTTGTGATTACCAGTTGACTTTTATCCAGATTATTCCAATGATCTGTCATTTTATACCTTGATCAATGTCCTTGGGTACCCGCAACATGCGTTTTGACATGAACATCCGAGGTATAAACACCTATCAACTAGAGATAAACAGAAAGGCTGACCTTTAAGAGGTTTTGAATTCTTCTAGCTGTTTTTTCTGCTGTTCTGTATACCTGACCTATTTATCACTGAAGAATATATCTTCCAGTGACCTTTTACATTAAGTGATTCAGAATGGGAGCTGTTTGGTTTTATTTGAAGATGATATAAATAGTTACAGCAGCAGCTTCTAGATATATTGTCTTTTAGTGCTAACAAGGTGGACGCTTTGGTCTCTTCCTCCATATGGAAAGTCAATTGCATCATCTTTCTTGTTTCATTTGTTCCAGGATTTATTCTTTGAAGTTTGGGTTTTTGTTGTTTTTTTTTTTTCCCAGTCAAGTCAGTAGCTGGGTTTACCATGTTCAAGATATCAGGTGGTTTTACTGGTCTGAACTGCAAAGTGCATGTCTTGGTTTGACTGAAAAATTTATATATGTATCTGCTTCCGTATATATTGAATGCTTAGAGGTGGTTATGGTTAAGTGGGAGTGTATCATCCCTGTGTAATATATCCCATGCGCTATGATGATGCAGCCTTTTAATAATATGTGGTGGGTTGACCCTGTCTGGATGCCAGGTGCCCACCAAGCCACTCTATCACTCCCCCTCCTCAGCTGGACAGGGGAGAAAAAAATACAACAAAAGGCCTGTGGGTCGAGATAAGGAGAGGGAGAGATCACTCAGCAATTACTGTCATGGGCAAAACAGACTCAACTTGGGGGGGGGGGGGGGGGTG
>NW_008795686.1:1257606-1259063 GCF_000699145.1 Aptenodytes forsteri | reverse complement strand
TTATCTTATCACAGAGGTGCTACCAGCTGATGGGCTCGGCCTTGGCCAGCAGCAGGACCATCTTGGAGCTGGCTGGAACTCGCTCTGGGACATCTGGGAAGCTTCTAGCATCTTCTCACAGAAGCTGCCCCTGTAGCGCCCCCCGCTACCAAAACCTTGCCACGCAAACCCAATACATAATAATAATAATATATCCTAGCTGTTCAGGCTGTTGTATTGTTTGGAATCTGCTAACTCCTCTTTTTGTAATGGGTGAGACTCTGCATAAAATGAGCAAAACTCCCAGATGCACTATTGCATTTATGTGGAGAACTTTAATCAAAATATGCAACTGCACTGTTTTGAGGTTTCTGGCTTTTGTTCGTTGCTTGGTGAAAGCGGTTATTTTTTATGTTGACAGAATAAAACTGTAGCAAAGTACTGAAACAGTAATGTGGCAGATACTTAAAAAAAGTAAAAATTGAGAGTAAATGAGGGAAGGAGAAAATGCTAGTTGGAATTATTCTGAACTGAGGAAACCTTCTTGGCTTTTTGTTTCAGAAAGGCTGGTAGAAAGTCTCCGTTTGCCACAGGTGCCAACCCTTCATTCCCAAGTGTTCCTGTTTTTCAGAGTATTGCTTTTAAGAATGTCTCCACAGCACCTTACCTCGCTTTGGCCGACCATGATCACTGAACTGGTGAGTTGCAGTTAGCATTCATGATTTGGAAGACTGGTGCAAATTTGAGAGACAACCTCATTCCTCCTCAACATTTTTAAGAAAGTCTCTTCTAGATATCATGCATGTAAATGTACAATGGACACAAATTGAAAGCTGACTTATTTTCATAGTCCTGCCGTCTATTTTTTGCAACCAAATAGAATATCTGATGGCTTATGCTATTTAAGCTGTTCAGATGTCTCCTGAATTAAATTTACATTTGCCGTCATTGTTCCCTACTGACTCCTACTTCAGTTTCTGCCTACATACATGTACCCTCTCCACTGCTCCGCCTCCTGCTCTGCTCAGTGTTCCCTGTTTCTACTTTCCTGGTCATTCAGCCCTCTTCCTCCAGCAATGAGGATGAGAAGCCACATAAAGAAGGATTCAGATTGGCAGTTGATGATCATTCAGATCACATTGTGGCTGAAATTTTGTAACTAGATTTATACAAGGCTCGACTCAGCTTTCTTCTTTCTCTTGTTTTACTCTGCATAGCAAGACAGGATAAACATCTGTTTTCAGAGCTGCTACCTGTGGAGTCTCCAGTGTTGGCTGTTTGACGCACTCTTTTGGGTTTCAGCTTTGGCAATGGGAATGGAGGAGAGTGGTTGCTGCATCCTGTGGTCCGTTTAGCCTGTTAGCCAAGGAGTTCCCAAGGGGCTGGCTAACACAGATAGCAAATCAGAATCACTGCTGTGATTTTCTTTTTTTCTTTTTTTTTTTTTGGGGGGGGTATCTGTGGGGCCTACATTAGCC
>NW_008795686.1:1240996-1257026 GCF_000699145.1 Aptenodytes forsteri | reverse complement strand
TTTTTTTTTTTTTTTTTTTTTGGGGGGGGTATCTGTAGTGCCTAACTTAGCCCTTAGTTAACTACAGATCTAGGCAATAGAAGGAGAAAAGGTATATAAAGTATTTTAAAGATCAAGTGCATTGTTTTACCAATAGATGCATTTAATTGTGAGCCTGTCAATAGTATAAATATTAGGAAACCCATTCTGCTCAGTGTGGCCCTTTGATTCCTGGCCTTTACACAAGTTACCACAGTCCTGGAACTACTTTCAGTTGACAGGACTGTGTTACTTCTGAGAATTCACACCTAAGCTTGACTGCTCCATTACATGATTCTTTATTCTCATTTCCTTTAGGTCTTGCTCTCTTTCTAAGTAGTGGAGGGGATTAGCCCCAGAGAGCTTTCCTGGCCATAATAGAGCCAGTTTCTTATGGCCCTTGTGCTACTCAGGCTATATGTAAGGGATGAAAGAGCTTTAGGGTGCCAGTGTCCACTTGTAGTTCAGGGGGTTATTTCATCATCCAGGAGTGGAAATAAAGCTCCAAACAGTTCCTCTAAGGCTTATTACTCAGGCCTCCCTACAGCATTTTCCTGAGTCACAGTCCATAAAAAATGGTATTAAAATGTAGCATTTGATCTTCAGGTACAAGTGTTTTTACTGATGGAACAGGAGCTCACTGCTGATGAAGACATTTCCAGGTAAATTTACGAAATTCCCACTTGTTTAACTTGATAACAGTCTCCTGGCATGCTGATGGGCAGTTGAGTCATTCTCTAGAATAATTTGTCTTAGAATTTTCAAGCTGAAATGAGAAGGACAAGTAAAGGGTAGTTCAGTCTGACTGCAGTACCGGGGACATATTGTTCAGGACAAAACAAAAAAAAATCCCACTGTCAGATTTTCTCATAAACCACTAAGGTAAATTATGCAATACAAGTATCTTAGTTCTTACAGTGTGTTCCTGGCTAAAATGACACTGATTCTGCAATTAAGATATGCGTAGCATGACTTTATAGCTTTTCTGTATCATACACTGATTTAGAATAAGACTGATGCACTTTTTTTTTTGTCTAAATAAAAATGTGGTTTCTTCTAGTGTTAGAAAGACAGAAAGATGAGGTAGATAATTTTTCTTGTTCCATTGTCCATTTCTACCCCATCTACCTTCTGCACAGTATGATCCAATTTCAGTCAATGCTGGTGGTAGAGGCAGATTTCTCAAAAGAACAGGAGGAGTTATTTGCCCAAGTCTTGTTCTTCACTTTTTTTCTAGATTCTCTTTGTTCTTTTGAAGAATTTTTTCCCTAAAATAAAGTAATATTGACATGACTGGCAATTTTAAAAACCATACAAAACTCCACCTGTAGCGCAGACTTGCAATGTTCTGGTTTAATTTATGGATTGAGGATTAAGTTGGTAAATAAAGAGTTGTGTGTTTGTAAAGGCAGGTAAGAAAGATGATGTTCCCATAGTGGCAGAAGGCTGTTATGACTCACCTGCCTGCTATAACTTATTTTAGAACTTCTGGCCCATCTGTTGCTGGTCTGGAGACGACGTACACAGGCGGCAATGGTTTCTCCACATCCTACAACAGCCAGAGATGGTTGAACCTGTACTTGTCCGCTTGCAAATTTCTGGACTTGGCCCTAGCTTTACCGTCTGAAAACCTGCCTCAGTTTCAGATGTGAGTAGAAAACACTGTCTTTTAAGTTTTTGGATGTTTGTCCATGCCTCTTGGTAAAATTCTAGTGTATAAAAATCTTTGTTTTCCTTTTTCCTTTCCTTTTCTGGCCTTCACCCAGGGTAGCCCACAGTTCATTCCCTCCCAGGGTCAGAGTGGCCCCCAGAGCAAATGATCCTACTCACCAAATGAGTTCAAGCTGGTTTGACTTAGCCTGTGGAAGAGATTCTCCACACTTGTGAGCTAATCAGTAATAGTGATTTATTCAAGTATTTTATTTTTAAAGTATTTAGTTGCAGTAATGTCTAAGAACTCAAAATACACCCACATGTCTTAGTGAATAATGCATGAGATCAGACGACTGTATGTCATCTCAGCATGACTCACTTAAATTACTCCTGCGTGATCTGTCTGGAAGATGTTGCAACAGACCTGCATGTGAAGGGCACCCCATAGGTTTTTCTCGGTCAGTAGTGACCCCTGCAATCCTGTTCTGTTGGAAAAAAATGAATGCAAAACAACTGGCATTTGCTGAAGACCCTAGAAATGAGAGGCCACCAAGGACAAAAGAAAGTATCTCGTCTCTTCCTTTACACTGCGCAGTAGTGACTGTGTGAGAGCTGCTGCCCTGGTCACCTCTAATTATCCTGTGATTTAAAAGACACCCGTGTGGGCTGGAGGGTGGAAGGACTTGCACACACCGTGTCAGTTTGTGCCCTGTAGTATTTCTAAATCTGAAGCTAATCTTGAAGGATCCTTCATTTATTTTATTTTCTGGGGATTTGGCTCATAATTCTTGTTCAGCTCTCCAAGCTGTCCCAATCCCCATTATTAGCCAACCTAGTTTTATTTAGGTCATTACTGTGCATTTCTGGAAAGACAATAGTCACGCTGAATCACACTGTCTTTTATGGTGCTCTCGTGGAGGCTTGGATTGAAGTTTTAAGGACAGAAACTTTGATTTTCTTTATAGTTTATAATGCAAGTAGCCAGTCCTTGCAGTGCAGCAAGGTCGGGGGGAGGGAATGGTCCGCTTGGTCTCATTGGCCTATGAATAGGTAAAATAAATGAGTTTGTTCTCAATATGGTATATTGAGAACATTTTGTGTGTTACAGTAAGCATTGCAAATGTGCAGCAAAATGTTTTAAGTAACTTATGTATTTTATAATTCAGAATTGCTTTCAGTTCTTTTGCACACAGTGAAGATGTGAATACTACTGGTTTTAGCTTCTCTGCCTTATCTTGCTCTTGGCATCCTTAAATACTTTAAGAAACTCTAAAAGAAAAAGACAATGCTACGTTCTCGGCCGTGTTACCTCCTGCTTTTCAGAATGTGCCTTTCCTGTTCTTTCTTGTCAAAGACTGATGTGTTTTGTGGGGGTTGGTTTTGGTTCCCCCCACCTCTTTCTTTGATACTTAACTAGATTTCCTCATCCACTCATATTTTTAGATCTCGCAGAAAAGTCTGCGTGTTCAGTAAGGATAACGTCTGCTTGTGTTATCTCATGACAGGTATCGTTGGGCTTTTATTCCAGAAGCATCAGATGATTCGGGCTTGGAAGTACGAAGACAGGGGACACATCAGAGGGAATTCAAACCGTATGTGGTGCGTCTAGCAAAACTGCTGCGGAAAAAAGCAAAGGTATGTCGCTTTCTTCCAGTTCTGCTTTTCACTGAAAACTGTCATGTACAGTAACTTATGGCACTGTTTCGGTTTAGGGGTTTTTTTATTTTTATTTTTTTAACAATGAAAAATGGGAAGTTTATTTTGTCATGTACAGTAACTTATGGCACTGTTTTGGTTTAGGGTTTTTTTTTTTATTATTTTTTTAACAATGAAAAATGGAAAGTTTATCTGGTGTGGGAGATTTCCCACTACAGTAATCTCAAGTCAGCATCAGGCAAAAACCACATGTAGGTATATAAAACAAAAAAAACCAAAACAAAACAAAAAACCAAACCACACCAAACAAACAACAAAAACCTCAAACCTGCCATGGTCAAAAAAAGACTATGGTCAGTGACTTTCGAGTTTCCAATTAAAAGTATTATTTGTATTATTTGAGTAAGAAGTAAAATATGCTTCAGGGTCTAATATATTTTAACATAAAATCACTTTCAGATAGCCAGTCATATATGTAGATACTAGTATAACTAACTGCCTTTTGAAGCAGGGAAGCATTTTTGTTACTAATAATCACATTTAAATATTTAGAAAACTGTTGCATTCCTAAAAATGACAGAACCAAGAGTTTTGAGACTGTGCAGAGCCAGGGAGGGCTGGGTTTCTTCCCTGAAGCAGTTACGATGAATGGAAGAAGGCAGAGAGCAGTAGAAACAGCTCTGGGGAAATCTTGGCTGCACAGTTTGTAGAGTGGGAGCAGAATTAGGGTTGTCATTATGTTGGTGCATGAGGTATATCAAAACCCTGGTTTGGGTGGGGTGGAGGCCCGATCCGCTGATGGAAGCTGCCCAAGCCCTGTCCCGGGGAGTTCCCTTCTGCTGCCGCAAAGTAAGAACATTGCTGCCAGATGCTTGGCTGCTCCTGCTGTGAGGACAGAGTCCCCCCTGGGCAGGCACTGCACTGGGAAAGGTTGGTGGGTGGGCCAGGGAAACAGGGAGGAAGCTCAAAGCCATATGGGAGAAAACTTTGAAGTTTCATTCTTGGGTTTCCCTCCAAATAGATGGCATTGTCAGGGCTGTAACGCTGGCAGCTTGTTGTAGCTACTGCATTTACAATCTCTAATGAATGTTTTCACTGAGTAAAGAAACTACTGCTGACATACATAACATACATTGAACTATTCAAGCAAGGCTCACAACTGTAGGGGATAAAACAAGTATCTGAAGCACAGCTGCATTCTTCACTTTATTGTTTTTGAACCATGAAGATGAGACTAAATTTCTCTTCTCGCACATCTAAAGGAATAATCAGTTTTAACTGACTGCTAATCAGGCGTAGCCTCTAACCCTGATGTTCATTGCAGTGTGCTATACCTGTTAGAAAGTTGTCACACTCCAAATAATCTCTCTGCATGAACTGTAAGTTACATATGATGTATAAAATACACGTGCTGGTAAGTACTGTATGTTGAGATAGATGCCTGAAGTCAGGACTTCCACAGTATGCTTCAAGAATATAAAAACTTCTGGAATTTCTGGAACCCCCTAGTCACGGCAGCAGTTGCACACTGTGAACCACAGCTAGGGGTATGACGATGAGCTAAACACGAGGTAACAAATATTGACTTCCAGGCCATTTCTTCTTTGTGCAGAGGAGAATACCGTTGCATATAACTGCGGGTTTTTCCCAGAAAATAACTGTTTCTGAGCAAAATGTTCCAGTGGATCTTAATTTTCCTTCCGGGCACTCTGGTTAATGCTCGGATTCATGTAGTATGGTGTTGTTCAGGCTCTGTTGTCTGAAGGAAATGTGCTTGAAAACCTCCTTTGGCACTACTGGCAATAAACAGAGGAACAAACTGGCAGTGCTGGTATTGTCTAATAGTGTCTTGGCCATGCTAGCTCCAGAGTCTGCCGTTTCTGGACCATGGACTCTTTGGGGCGGGTGATTTTTCTAGCTGAAGCACAGCACGCAACCAGGCAACCGTATGGCCTTCACGGCAAAGTATTATTTTGGTATATGAAATGCAGTCTCAAAGTTCTCCTCTTTCCTTCCACAGGACAAACAGGAGGACTTTAAGACGGTGGTTTTGGAGGGAATGGAGATGGCCAAGCATCAGGTGAGGGTGGCCTTTGATGCTTGAGTTGTGAAACAAGCTCGCCATAATAATACCATCACCTCAAGGCCCTGGGCAGTATTTAGCTTTCAGTAAGAACTGAGAGAGGTCAGTCTTGTTAGAGGACAAAGTTGAGAGATTTTTGAAGTGAAAGAATTGTGAGGGCCCTTATTTTTATAGATAACTTAAAAAATTATTTTTAAGGTGGTTTCCTACATGAAATACATTACAAAAAGTTAATGTTAGTTGTAAGAAGAATTATGATCGCAAATCATTATAAAATTAAATAATAAAATAATTTTTGCCAAACACACAATCCCTAATCGGTCTCTGTCAAATTAACTGTTGTTTTAAGTATCTGAGGAATTAGTGGTGGTTGCTTAGCAGATACTTCCGTGAGGAAATGGCTTTGGACGGATTGTATTTCATCGCTCAGAGAGAGAATTAGTACTTGCACATGCACCCCGTTTGGTTGGCTGCTGTGTAACACCGACACTTGCTGCGTGCTGGAGGTAGTCCGTGCACACCGCTGGGTAATGGTAAGCACAGTAGAGAACCAGTACTGAAAAGCCTCTGTTCTGCAAATCCAATGTGAAGTTTTTAAAGGAGAAACTTTAAAAACTAGTAACTTCCTTAAAAGTAGAAGGCATCGACAACTCTTTCTGTGTTAGAATTCAGTCTTCCCTTTGTCCTAGTTCATTACAAGCCTTTCTTTTCTTGAGACTTGTAGAGCTAGAATAGTAATCCCCTGTGACAGGGAGCCAAACCACCAGATTAAAATACTAAATACGTTCATATTTAATTTTAATCTAATGGGGTTTTGTGAAATGGATGTCATGTAGGCTCCTGAATTGCAAGACAGTTGCTTCATTTAAAGGGCAAAAACGGTGTTTGCTCAAGTGTCATCTCTTGAAAATCTGTTTGCTCAAAGGCTGTGCAATCAGTAATCCTTACCTTACGCTCTGCTCCCACTGCTGTTCTTCCCCCTTCATTCTCCTTTCGTTACAAAGCCTGCTCTTCAGGAGCTGTGCAGCCTGCAGGGGTCTCGGACCCCTGCCTCGGCAGAGGCATTGCCAGGGCAGCGGGAGGGAGGCGCTGGTCAGAGGTGGATCAGGAGCTGGCTCTCCTTGATGTGGCCTTTGTGCTTCTTTTCTCCTTCCTCACAGACTAAAAACCAGTATTGCTGGAACTCTGCTTCGCGGTAGAAGCTCTCCCATACTGGTTTGTCAGTAACAGTCCAAACAAGGTGTTTCTAGTGGTGAATAGTACCTTATTGTCTAGATTTAAGTATGTTTTTTGACTCAAAGGAAAAAAGGAAATGAGTGAGGAGTACCATATAAGCAGCTGGATGTTGGTGCTCAGGTATTTTAGTACGCAGGTACTTAAGGCAGCCCTAAACAGGGTTACAGCAGTGTACTGACACTGCCTGCGAGCATCTGGTGTGTGACTGCTGCCTTCGCTGGTGGGGTTCCTGAAATTGTCTCCCTTGAAAGTCCCCCCATGAAATGGAAGGTGCGTAACCGAGGTCTTCTGAGAACACGCAATGAGTAACTGAACCGTTTTCCTTTGAGGAAACTTCAAGTGTTTGCTAAGAGCCTCCACGTGTGTTATTTCTGATACTAAAAACAGCACTGCTTTTGCTCTTCATGAAAACTCTGAACTCTAGCTTCAAAGTGAGAATGCTTCATTTCTATTTCAACTTCCTCTGGGGTTTATTGTCACTAATGCTGGCAGTAGGGTGAAGCGCGAGTGCTATCAGAGACCAGCCTGCTTTGGAAAGCAGCTGAAGTAGCACACAACTTGCCCAAGCAGCCGCATGACTGGCTGTCACCAGCTTGGGCTGTTTATGTTAGCCAGCGGGATGCTGCACCAGGAGCAGCTCTGCTGGGCAGCAGGGCGGGTGCCAGGGCAGGGCGTCTGCCTTGCTTTGGGCAGCCCTGGGCTGAGGTGCGGTGGACTCGAACGGCCACCGCAGCTTTCCCGTTAGTGTCAGCCGACCGGCTGCCAGCCCTTACGCTCCCAGCCACCGTCGCTGCAAAGCGTGATGAGGGGAGGAGCAGGAGGTCGGCTTCGAAAGCTGCACTCCGGCATATGTGTATTTCGGTGACAGGACAAGTATTTCTGGAATATGGAAAAATACTTTATTGGGCGTTAGTTTTATTTTTATCTGTGCTTTTTCTGTTTTGTATTATTTCCCATTTATCTCTATTTACAGAAAAACCCAGAGGAGGACAGCTCAGGGAAAACACTAAGTTGGGAACCAGGTCACTTGCTTTTAACCATCTACACTGTTCGCAGCATTGAGCAGCTTTTGCCTTTCTTCAATGTACTCAGCCAAGTTTTTAACAGCAAAGTCACAAGCAGATGCGTTGGACACTCAGGGAGCCCTGTCCTTTACCCCAACTGTTTTCCGAGTAAGGACATAAAAATGGAGAACCTCAAGACCTTCTCCAGCAAAGCAAGACAAAAGATAGAAGAAATGGTTGAGAAGGATTTTCTTGAAGGCGTCATAAAAACATGAACCAAACTGGTACTACTCAGCTTATATGTAGTGTAACTATTTAAATGAAATACTGTATCTTTCCCAGTTGTATAGTATTCTTTTCTTACTTTGTATGTAATGAAATACTTAATGTTGTATTTAAGTTAAATATTTGTAAATAAGAGAAAAGTTCTGGATGTGGCCTGAATCAAGTTTAAATATTGGTGGCTCATATCGATTATGGTGCCTACTATTGACAGTACATGTTTTGTTGTCTTGAGTTCTGTCTTTAAAAAATCCCAAAAAATACAAGGTGCACATTTTTTTCAATTTGTTTCCAGTTTATTTTTGTCTTGATTTTTTTTTTTTTTTGGAACTTGTGCTTATTTAGCAATCCAGAAAGTGCCATCATGCCAGGAATTAATACAGGACTACAATGAAAAATACGTTTGTCAGAGGTAGCTACCCTGAACCGAAATATGTGGAGGGAGGGATACTTATGTATTTAAAACACTACATCCTGTTGGCCCCTGCCCCTTCACACTGCTGGGGAGTAGTATGGGCTGCAGAAGACAAACTTGTCTCTGTCCCTTCCCTCTTAAAAGCGATTATAAACACTATTACTGCAAATTGCTTTCTAAGCAACACTTTAATTTCATAAAAGTATCTAATGAAGATCATACTGCAATTATATGTCATTACTTGCAAATGCTCTTTCATTATATTGTTTCCTCCTTGAACTGAGGTGAACTGAATCTCAAGACCAGTGCCAGCCTCTGCCTTATAGTGTTTGCCCACAGATGATTCAGTTGCCATGGGAAGGTGGGAGATGATGTTTCTGCAGCAGTGTGCTGTGCTGCAGCTACTGCGAGCACAGTCACAACAGAGCTCGAGTCAAAAACGCAGCTACCGCAAGTGCGCTGAGGGTGTGGGAGTTGGACGTCAGGCACAACGTGACGATGCCCTATGAAATAAGCTGGGTGGGGAGCAGAATTCCTTCTGGGCATGACGAGGCCACTGACTGTCAAGAAGTGAGTCACCTCTAAGTAAGTCACTTCAGCTTCAGAAGTTAGACAAACTCAGGGGGGTGGGGAAAACATTCAGCAGCAAGAGCATCTCATTAAGAGGTAAGTTGCTAACAGAGGTAAAGAATAAGCAGAATAATATTCCGCTCAGTTCTGATTAATCCTTGCTACTCTCAGGAAGGGTTGGAGACAGTGAAGAAAGTAATACTAAAAAATAAGTCAAGTTATGAACTTGAACTGCAGTTGTATCACTCGTTATATAGGCTGGGGTGGTGCTCCCTTTCCACCAGCGAGGTGGTAAACAGCCAGGCTTACTTCATGGGCGAGGGCATCCGCGTTCTCCTGTGGAATGTTTTAAAAGTTCGTTACGCTGGTGTCGGCATGAGAAGGTTAGAGCAAATATGTGATATTAAGGCAAGCATTTTCCTGCAAACGTGCTGTGTTCCCTATATTGCTCTGTCATCCTGAGGTATCTTCTGCCACCGTGGTCACGCTGGCAGGAAGAAGCGGGCAGGAGCAGGCGAAGGGGGAAGAGCAGGACCACTGCTTTTCCTGTCAACTTTAAGTTCACATGTGGAATAATTCTTAACAGCAGCCAAAGTTTATTTTTTTTTATTTTGCCTCTTATGAAATCATGCAGTTAGTGGCTGCTTTGGTAACTTTATTCTTAACCCTGAGTTGTCAGAAAGCTGATTTTCTTTTCAAAATCATCTAGTGTCAAATCTGCCTTTATAAACATTTAACTTTAAAAGTAGAAGATAAATGTGGAGAACATTAAACATCATTTTTCTAAGTAAATAGAAATCCAAAGAGACTTTCTGTGATCACTAGTTTTTTTCCAAATTTAGCACCCGTTAAGTGTGATTAAATGACGAGTATCCTTCCATCACCCCACGCTAAGCAGAAGATTGTTTAACATAAACAAATCCACCTTACGTACAAGTTGTTTAAGCTCTCACCTGTGTGTCTGCTTCAGCGTATATCCTAACTACATCTTCTGTTCCCGATGGACGGACAAACGCTCGTGACAATTTGTACTTCTTTACAAGCGCATCAATTTTCTCTTGTAGTCCCGGAGGTGTAACTGCACGCCTTTCTGCATCCGTTGTGTCAATAACTCGCCTGTCCGCAACCTGCAGCATCAGAAACAGACTATTTATTTGCGTGCCGGAGCTGTATGATGAGAGCAGAATGAAAAAGGTCACGGGTGAGACAGAACTTCAGGTTTTGATGCGTTGCGCTGCCTGAAGAAGAGCTCAATCTGGGAGTTCCCTGCTTAACTCAAACACTTTGGGATCCCTGCTACTGCTCAGCATGGATTAACCAATTGGTTCGGAAAAAGGGTCATCCCGACCATATGCCTCCTTGGTCAGCCTCTGAACTGGAGCCGCAGCTTCCCCCAGTGGATCAGAAAACTTAAACTCTCTCCTCTGGCTAATTCACAGCCCAGAGCTCCCTTGCTGTGCCTACTAGAGTGCTACCACATGGGAGCCTGGTCTGCTCAAGCTCTTTGTCTGAATATTGGAGAAGATAAAGAAGTTGCATATTCAAGTTATACAAAAAGTGGCACAGCAAGAAAAAAATCCAGTATTTTTCTAATTTGAAAGCAAAGAAAGAATTTCTGAGTTAAAATTTGATCAGTTTTGGTCAGGTTTTTCCATTTAACATAGTTGGCTATTACTTCATCATTTGTGTAAGTCATATTTTTATATTAGTCCAAGTGGAATTCTGGTACCTCCTCTGGGTCGTTTCATGGCTTGTTTGGGCTACTTCTGCCCTTCAGTGGGCTGTTTCAGCTTAAAATAAAGCTTATCTAAATATACGCAGGCAAGAGCTGCTCACAGCAGAACCCCAAGAGCCTGCTGTAACCTGAGCCAGCGTGGCGTGTAACTCACCTGAACTTTGAGCAGCCGATTCGGCAGGTCGGTGTAGACGGCGTCCCACTGTTGCACAGTCAGACCTTTCAAAGCCAGGATTGCTTCAATAACCAACATGTCTGAGATGGCATCACCAACTGTCTGTTAACAGGGGCGTGGGGAGGGAAGAAATACTGGAGAAGTCAACAGTGAAGAAATGAAGGCATGATTTGATCAGTAAGCTGCCACCTGAAGAGAGTGAAAACGCAGCCAGGCTGACTCGCCTCAGTCTGGGTAGTTGGGGTCGGTTGTTTTACCTTTTCCTCCTTACCATGCCGACCCCGCGGTAAGGAGAACAGCAGCGCACTTGTACAGCTCTGCCAAGGGCAAGTGCTAGTCCTCACCTCTCCTAAGGAGGACTGGCACCTCACCTTTGTTCTGGGCTCAGGATGCTTAAAGCTGGCCTGCGAAGTATGATTTGGCACTACCCCAGATGAAAGATGTCTGTGCTAGGACAGGGAGTCCCAGGGCTGTGTGAACACGGGCCCTGGAACACCCCCATCCTCCCGTACCTCAATCGACGGTGAAAAACATGGGATGAAAGATTACTTGCTATTGAATCATGAACAAGTCACATCCTATCGCTAGGTTCCCGTGCCATCCCATTCCCTCTTTTGGTCCTGAACCCAGAAGACTGCTCGAGATAAAAGCATTCTGCGTCCACTCGTGAGAAAGTATTACATCTTGCTGAAGACGACTGTTCTTGCCCTTTTCTTCTTGGCCCCTTCTATCATGGCACCCTACTTCCTGCTCCAGCAGTCCCTGGCAGGAGCCTGACAGGTACTCACAAATGGGGTTAGCCCCATGACTGTCACCACAGTGATTTGTTTCTCTCGGTTTTTACCTGATTAATCAGGTCAATCATGTTTTCAAGCACCTTCGCTGCTTCTCTTTTTTTGTCATCTTTCTCCTCTTTTGCCAGTTGCCTTATTTTAGTTTCAGCAGCTTTACTAAATAATACCTAGAATAAAAAGATGAGAGCTTGTCAAGATCAGCCCACATCACGTGCAGCAATGAGGAAAAAGCTTCTACCATTTAAGCCCAAATAGGCATCATTAACGTTTGCTACCGTGAATTCCCATCCCCACATAAAACACAGAGGAGGTGGTGGCAATGCTATGATAAAGGCAGAAGGGGGAAACGAGTCTGTTCTCAAACAAGGCGAGAAAAGTCTTGTTTAGAAGTGTAAGCAGAGAGTGAAAAGACCTCCTTCTCCAGCTAATCCAACTAAAATTTTGTACATAGTGGCTGATCTTATGCATTACATGCTCGTACTTACTGTACCGTGTCCGTTTGCCTCAAAATAAACACCAACGTCAAACTCCTGGGCCTTGTGATGCAAGTGTTTCACTCCTGTTTTGACACAGTGCACAGGTACCTGCAGCCCAAGGATATGCAGAGAATGTAAACAGTGTTATAGACTCTCTTCAATAGATGGGAACTGCAGGTGAAGCGCCAGGAACTGAGCACCAACCCGGGTAGACCGTTACAAACTAACCTGTGTTTCACAGCTGCTGACTCCCCAGAGCTAAAATTACCCACTATTTCTGGAGGTCGGATTAAAAAGAAGATTTCATTTCTCCCCGTGGAAATAAAGGCTGATTTAAAAAAAAATGAAACCAAAACAAAACACCCAAACCAAGAAAATCCCAATTCATTTTATGGTTTCAGGGAACATACCAGATTTCTATCCAAACTGAAATAATACCTTAGCTCAATTTTTGCCAACCAATCGCAAGCCCCATTTCCATAGTGAACAACATTTAGCCTGTTACAGAAACAGAAACAACCAGTGTCAAAATATCAAGGAGCCTTTACCGACTCACCTAGTTGCAAAGCCATAAATTGCTCAACTTGTTCCAGAAGCAACAAAGGATTTTGTTTAACTTTTGCCAAACTTTTTCTTTAAACTAGTAAAAGCTGACTAGAACTTTTTCAGCTTTGCTCTCTTGCGTCTCCTTTACCCCCAAGAATTTAGTGGCTACTGCAAGTTTGAAAGAGTCATTGATTTTAGCCTAGTTTAAGTTTTCCTAGCGATCATGTTACAGTAGCATTTATTTTAGAAGTAAACAGATTTGCAGTAAATAACATTTGCAGAAAACTACCAGGAAAAAAACTGGAGAATACCTTCAGTGTTTCCTCAAGGTAGCGTGTTGAACTCCCATTGGCATATGCTGTTTGTACCACTGCCATCTTTAAAGTCTGTCCCACCTGAGCAATCCAAGAAGCAAAGTGCTTTACTGTCCGACAGGCACATAGCCAGAGGAGTAGGATCAACAGAAGGATCATCACAATTATTAAACATACGTTCTCCTACAGACACTTAAAACTCCCAGGCATCGGAGGAAGGAACCAGCTCACAGAGAACTTCTTTTTTATATTTAAAACAACACAAATTCTGTTCCAAGTCTTTGTATATCACAGTTTTTGTGGCTGGCTTGAAGCAGCTCTCCGTTCAGTGACCTGCGTAGGCCTTCCAACCCCTTTTTCAGATTCAGCAAGCTCAGTTCACTAGCCAGACACATGCCGTTGCATCAGGCCATATACACAAGCGGTAAAGTCAAAGCTTCCAGTGCAAAGCAAGCAAAGGCTGGTGGCAAGCACAAGTTCTCCTCACTGGCCAGCATCTCTGCTAGTGTAAGAAATGAGCTGGTTTCTAAGAAAACAAAACCAGGATAACTCGTCTAGGTTTAGTGTCACAGACACCAAGTCTAAGAGGACTTCTTAGAAAAGAAAAGCTTTTTCTCTATATCCCCTGTGGGGAGAGGATGCCATATGGCAGATGATAGTGGTTTTGGAACGACGACATGCAAACACCTTGACTGCCACAACCAAGTTCTCATGCAGATGGAATGACCGACCTTCATGAAGCTTCACAGAAATGCTGAGGGAAGGACTGAACCCAAAATTAATGAAAAATTAACGAAAGATACCAAAACAAAGAGAATGGAATACCAATACTTTGTACACTGGAACAGGAAAAGTTCTCTCCCACTAAGAAAATGTTCCAGGTTAAAATATCAGTGCTCAGATTTTTATTTCAAGTGTGGAAGTCACACCCTTGTAAAAATAACATTTTGGCCATACCAGTGAGGTACAGAACTGATCTCTTTTTAAACTGGCTTCACTTTAGGTAGATGCAGAGAGACCACGTACGTACAACCTAACACAGCTTCTTTAGAATATTTTACACTTTACAAATTAAAGTGTCAGCATTCATTTCATATGTTAAAGTTACCTTGGCAAGAAGATCTTTAAGGAAGATACTAATTAAAGTTGCTATTTTATCTCCATCGATTAGGTGAAAATGGCCAGTTGCGTCCTTATAGTAGTAAACAATTCTATCTGCATCGCCATCAAATGAGCAGCATCTCTCATTGGGCTTCATGTCTAGCCCTAGTGCACACATAAAAGCAAGTTAGAGAGAGAAAAAGATGCAAAATATTTAAATTAGTCCCAATGTGGATCTCATGCGGAAATTAGCTCTGTGCAGACACACACAAAACTGATGCTCTGAAACAGACACTGCTTTTACCAGGAGACTTGCAACAGGGAAGCTGTACTGAATGGCAACTGAAAAGTGCATATGCAGATCAGAAATATAAACACTAACATGAAACATGCAGGTTCTCTAAACATTGATTATGCTACACCTTCTCCCCAGAAGTGTATGAAAATCAGTCCCAGAACCACTGCGTGTAGTCACATCTCTAAATTTTGGAAATAAGCGCTGAATGTCAGTTATGGCACAAGGACAAAAACCTTGCAGCAGAAGAACACCCACCCCCCTCTCACACACTCAGTCACCACAGAGCGTACTGAGCCGCACACATCACCCACAGACCGAGGCGAATCGCTTTCCCCTGTTGCGCGGCAGAGTGAGCCGGCCTTTGTGGAGTGACACTCGGGGGCCTGCCTGATGCCCAGGCAGGAGCCTGAAGCAGCGAGCGGCAGCTGGCTGACCTTGGCTGGACGTGGGGAGCTCGCCCAGCCCTCCCTTACCGCTCCTCTGAGCGGGACCGCAACACGCCGCGTACCCCTGGGCGTGGAGGCAAACCACACTTGGGTAGAGGAGGCTCCAGAGCCATGTCACCTGCATTTCCTGGCACGTGGCCGGTCCGATGCACACTCTTGGTCTACAACTACTACGTACTTCACCCTCCAAGACACATGGGAATAAACTATTTTTCCCTTGCATCAAAAATTATTTTCTTCAGGAAATATTTCAGGCCTGTTTAATTTTATTCTATTCCCACTTGACAGACCTGCACATCCCCTTTGCTTTCTTTCACACAGGAGACACACTTTCCTAATGCAAGACAAGCATGCACCCCTACGCCAGCAAAGCCATCACTGAAGTGCAATTACAGCAGGAGACGGCACATAAATCCTACCATTGAAAAAACAACCCCACTGCAAAGCAACCATCACCAAGATTTCTCAGAGCCGTACAAAAAACATACAAGTGGATCTGCTGGCTATAAAATACCTCACATTTAATTTGCTTGATAGTCAATTTATACATCAATGTCTATAATGCATAAGGAGTACCTGCCTCAAAAACTTTCCAGTCTTAATGTCAATAGAGAAACAGCTAGGAAGCAGTCACCACCTGACACAGCAATGCCACACAAAAAATGAACTGCTCTTTTATTAAGGTACATTAAAGTATCTCACCTCTGTGCCTGGGAAGATCATGGACCAGATCCTCCTGGAAGCTATGCTTATAAGGCACATGGAGGACAAGGGAGGTGATTCGAGACAGCCAGCATGGCGTCACCAAGGGCAAGTCCTGCCTGACCAACCTAGTGGCCTTCTATGATGGAGTGACTACATCAGTGGACAAGGGGAGAGCTACAGATGTCGTCCATCTGGACCTCTGTAAGGCCTCTGACACCATCCCCCACAACATCCTTCTCTCTAAGCTGGAGAGGTATGGATTTGATGGGTGGACTGTCCGCTGGGTGAGGAATTGGTTAGATGGTCGCATCCAGAGGGTAGTGGTCAATGGCTCAATGTCCAGATGGAGACTGGTGATGAGTGGTGTCCCGCAGGGGTCCGTATTGTGACCGGTACTGTTTAACATCTTCATCAATGACATAGACAGTGGGATCGAGTGCACCCTCAGCAAGTTTGCAGATGACACCAAGCTGAGTGGTGCGGTCGACACGCCAGAGGGATGGGATGCCATCCAGAGGGACCT
>NW_008795686.1:1236585-1240510 GCF_000699145.1 Aptenodytes forsteri | reverse complement strand
CCATCTTTTTTATAAGCCCCCTTTAAGTACTGATAGGCTGCAATAAGGTCTCCCCGAAGCCTTCTCTTCTCTAGGCTGAACAACCCCAACTCTCTCAGCCTTTATTCATAGGAGAGGTGTTCCATTCCCCTTGTCATTTTTGTGACCCTCCTCTGGACCCGCTCCAACAGGTCCGTGTCTTTCTTATGCTGAGGACACAGTACTCCAGTTGGGGTCTCACCAGAGCAGAGTAGACATGAGCCAGCAACGTGCGCTCACAGCCCAGAAAGCCAACTGTATCCTGGGCTGCATCAAAAGAAGTGTGGCCAGCAGGTTGAGGGAGGTGATTCTGCCCCTCTGCTCTGCTCTAGCAGTTGCAGTGAGGGTGCAGTTGTCAAACGGAGAGCCCAGTTTAGCCTTAAATAATCTAATATCCAAACTAGCCTGCTCCCCCAGTTCAGGGATTTTCTTTTACGCACTTTGCAGGAAATTGGATCAAATAATTTCCTCACTGGTTTATGTCAATCAGTCAGTCTGCTAGCACCAAGCTGTTAATTATCCCAGCTCTTCCTCAGGAACCCAGAAAAGCATCTGCAACCCCAGGCCACAATGTAAACTTTGTGTTTCTTGATAACACAAAGGAAAGTAAAGTAAATAAAAGTAAGCCAGTCCTAACTGATCTTTGGACTCCACCAACTTGACATTCAGACCAAATTGTCAAACATATTTCAGCCAGTCAGAGACATACTATACTCCTCCAAACAATTTAGACTAACATAAACTAGGGATGTGCCAAAACCAGCCGTAGGATTCTCTCTGTCCATCACACAAGCAGAACCATTCATGCAGTCATTTAGTAAGAAACAGGGGAGCTCAGCCTATCCGAAGATGATATACACCATTGCTAGACCCTGCGCTTTCAGATCTGGAGAGGAGGCAAAAGGATATAAAATTACTGACTACGTACCTCTAGGTGGTTTCTGGTGAACTTTTACGAAATCTGCACCACATAAGTGATTGAGTTTCTCCTTGGTTCCATCATTATATAGGTGAATTAGCACCTCCTTTGGAAAGTAGGGCTCCATTTCTGATAGTTTCAGGGCTCCTATTCCATTGGCACAGTCAATCTTCAGGTGCCTCTGACTCTCTCCAGAGCTGGGAGACTTAGCACAAGGGAAGAAGGGGTAAAGTGAACTCATAGCCTAGTGACACCACACCTAGAGACATGCTGAATTTGAAACTTCAGACCCAAACAGGTTAACAAACAGAATATATTCATTTTGTACATTTGCATGAAGAAGACAACGCCTAGTATTCACCTGTTTTATCAGTTCCATAAAAGCTTTGGATAGTTTTTCGTAATAACCTTCCAGTGTTGCTTTCCCATACTGCCCTTGGGTGTTTCGACAGCAGACCATGTAATGTAGCTGTGGTGTTGTCACCAGACCATAATCTATCATAAAATAAAAGGCACAACACTCAGAAATAGAATACTAAATTAATTCCTCCTTAAAAGTTGTACAGTACTTGCTATTCTACAATAAACAGACAAACGCAGTGCAGGAAACCCATATTAAATTTTGCAAGTTCTGTTACGAAAAGATGAACACCCCCCCCTTGCATTAAAGCCATACAACTATCCTGAAAGAAGATCATTACAAGCAAAAATGGAAACGGTGTCCGGGCTACTGCTTTAGGTCCACATAACAGAGTCACATTTACATAAAAACTTGAAATCAGGGTAGAATTGCAAAAGCACAACGTACCATGGTACTGACCACCTAGAACGGAGATACCATCTATTACTGACTGTGAGAGTTTCTCGCTGCTTGGCCTGGAAAACAACAAATACAACTGAAAACCTTTGCAAAAGACATTTATGTATGGACTTGGGAAGGAAGCACATGCGGAAGAAGACTCTATAAGCTTCCTGCCAGTAGACTTAGACTCAATATGAAGAAATCCATACCTTTTTGTACTGTAGGGGCCTCCCAATAAAAAAGTTTGAAAGCCACCACCCCAGAGAATTGCAAAGACAAGTAAACTGCTGAACACATGTGGATGTCACACCGTACCCACAAAAAAAAAAAGAACACCACCAAACCCACAATAAAGCATCTCATTCAGAAACAGTGCTAGGAAGTTCTCATAACTATCAGGGAAGCTAATATAGGAACAGCATTGGAAAACTTTTGTTTATTGCTAGAATTATAAATTACTTTAACAGGTAGCACACTAGGCATTAAAAAAAAGCATAATCTGGCTGCGGAGGGCTAAACATCCAAAAGCACCCATAAACAAAACGTTGGCACTTCCATAAAAGCAGCACACATCTACCGTATTTTGTAATTACCTGGTGTCTCTACCGATAAAAACTGAAGCATCTTTGTGCTGGTTCACTGCTGCTTTTTGACAGATCTCAGTTACTATTTTCTGTAATTCTCGTTCCTCCGCATTTGCTAGTTGCGTGGCATACTCTTCCCAGGAAGGATGCAGCATTTCACCAAGAGGATCAACCAGCTTTACGCCATTGTCTTCCTTAGAGGAAAACAGAACAAAAGATACCAAGCGGGAAACTTAATAAAGTCTCTTTGAAGACAGCCGACACATGGTTCAGTCACACTGCTTCTTTAAATGTGGAGCATTTCTGGGAAGCAAGAGCTTAGCTGTTTATTTAAACCTCTAATAAGCCCAAAAAAGTAACGTAACCAGCATGTTAAGCAACTGACTTTTTCCCCCTTATACTTTTGGTATGAAATTCATTTGACATTAAAATGACGTAAGGGGAGATTCTAGTAACCTGGAACGCTCCACAGCAGCGGAAGTCTAAATGCCTGATTTATAATTGCTGCATCTTTTTATTTTTTAAACTAGCAGATTTTGCTCAAAGGTTCATCTCTTCTCAAGGGTACTCCTAGCTTGCCAACGTTACAAATTTCCTACATTACAGCATTTCCACATGACAGAAAATGATGCTCCTGTGTACGGGGAAAAGTAACTTCAAACATGACAGACATCACGTTTACAGGGAGCAGGCTAAACACATGCTTTACGTAGGTCCAAGTGCCTTCAGGATCTGGTCTCTTGGTACCATGAAGAGCTTTGATTCCACCAGACTGATCACATCTATTTTCTTTTTAAAGAAAAGGTTGTTCTTACTTCAGGATTGTGAGATGCTGTAACCATGATGCCAATAGTAGATACCACGGCTTTGGACCTGAGAACTGCCAGCAAGCCCATGCGGAACATGATGTGATCAAGCTGTTCGGCCTTGGTGCGAAATCCAGCGGTGCCATACTGAAGGGTAAGTCCAGCAGGTTTAGGATGTAACGCTGAGTATTTTTTAAGTGCTTCAGAATCCATTTCTAGAGAAGGAAATAACACAGGTGCAAGTGAGAGAAGTCAAGTTGTTATAGTTTCACATTTTGCACTTTAATTTTGAAGCCCATAGGTATTTTAAACCGGCGTCAACACAATGCTGTTCATATCCCACAAATCCCTTGGTGGGACTGCGAGGGGAACCATTACCAGAGCAATCCATGAAGGAGCCTCTACGTTCCCACTACAGCACTAGATAAACAGAGCTCGACCAGATTTCACCAGATGACGAAGGGATGACGGGATTTAGGTGAGGAGAGCCAGGATTCTCAAGCGGCTGGATCCAGGGATCCTGACAAAGTTATTGCAAAGGGCTGGCCATTTCTCACTGCAACATTAGCCACTCAGTGCACTCGGCCACGACTCCACACATTAACTTTTGAGTTCAAAAGCAGCCTGTCCTCCCTCTTCAAGCCCTCGCAGCCACAGGGAAACCCCCAGCAGCGTCACCTGGATGTTCTAACTCGGATCGCGGCTCTGCTAAGGTGCTCTGTACGGACCCACCGCGCCGGCCGTGCCAACGCCACGGTTTCCACCCCGCCCCGGGCACCTGAAGGCGCTGACAGCC
>NW_008795686.1:1207551-1235452 GCF_000699145.1 Aptenodytes forsteri | reverse complement strand
CCCTCCTTGGCGGAGGCTCCTTTCTCCGAGGCTGGCTGTGGAGCACGCCTGTAAGGGACCGACTGCTAAGCATTTTGTACTCGGCCGTATTTAATGCAAGTTCTGTCCTTAAAAAATACTGGGGTTTCTCGGCGGAGGCCGGCTTGTTGGGTTGCACGGATTAGCGCTAAACCTCACTGTGCGTTAAACCTCGGGGTTTGACTCCAGGCCTCTCGTTCCAGGTGTGCGTGGAGGGCAGGGCGATGGCTGTCACTGTGCAAGAGTGCCTGGAGCTCCAGCTGCTGGAAGTGGAAATGCTCCTTTCAATGTTCCCCAAAAAAGGTGAAATAAATCTGGATGAGGATGCTGTGCCCGGCGTGCAGCGCTACCTGAGAAATGCTGATGGAGCTCTGCCCCCACGGCTTGAATACTCAATCGCTATTGATGTAGGGGAGGCAAAGGTGAGAACTTCCACGTAGACGTGTTCATGTGTGTTGTTTTCTTTACTCCATGTGCAGACACTTAAAAACTGCCCTGAAAAAAGGGAAAAAGACCACCTAATTTCTGTTTGCTGTTTTGAAAGTGAAGAGTAACAAAAAAGTCTTAGTTTTTATTATTTATTTGAGTCTTAACTTTCTCTGGGCAAGAAAGGCTAATAGAATGGCAGATAGGAATAGACAACTGACATCAGTGGCACACACAGCATTCACAAGAGTTTAGGTAGGGTTGTGTCCACATGAGGGTTGTTAGTTTACTGGTTTACAAAGAGCTGTGTGTTACAGAGGCAACGCTCCCCTCGTGGGAATACGTATGTTGGACTTTACATTATTCTAGCAAAACCGCCCTACTATTTCTCTCTTCCACCCCTTGCCATGTTTACTAACACTCATTGATCTGTATTTGAAATACGGTAATGTAAAAATAGCCCCAAATGGCAGAATACTATTATTAAGAAGAGTCACACAAACACTAAAACAAAACCAGCCTATAAACTGCGATACAAACCCCCAAACTTACAGTATAAGGAGTTCCAATAGTTAATTCTATTGAAGAAAAGGTTACGTATGACAGCTAAGCGATGTAAATACTTGCACAGAGAACATAGCCATTAGTGTAGGTCTGAGTATATAATAATACAATGACTGGAAATGGAAAACCAACAAACTCAACCTAGAAGTATATGCGTTTTCGTAGGAATGAGGATAATTAAACTTCAGAACAATTTACTGGGTAATGCGGTGGCCTCATGATTATTTGGAAACTTATGTACAAGACTGGGTATCTTTCTAAAATGCACCCTTTCGCCAGCCTTCAGAGAAGTTTTATGAACTGTGTAGGGAGGGCTTCTGCAGGAAGAATTTTTTTTCCATGGCAGATTGCCAAGGAACTTGGAAAGATAATCGGTCATTTCACGATTCACTTCTCTCTGCAAGACTAATAATTTGATTGTATACTGAAGTGAAAGTCCCCTAATGCTACACAAGAGCCTCAGGCACTGAGGACACATGAATTCTCTCCTGCTCTTGGACCACAGGCAGGATTCAGTTGCCAAAGAACTGAGGTGCTTCATTTTAAGACACTGTAGGAACAATCAAGAGCAATTCAACAGCCCGTGGTTTGTAGGAGATCAGGCAAGATAATCTAAAGGTTTCCTGGGCCTAAAATGCACATAAATTTTTTTTATCCCCTATAATCCTGAAAATGCTTCCTCTGTTAGGGTGAATACTTGCTTAAAATTATAATGATGTCTCTATATACAATAGGTACAATCATAAGCACTTTTTCTTATGACTCTTGGCCTTCTCTTCCTGGGGGAGATCCAGCAACTGGGCTGAGTTCATCGATCAGATGTGCATTTGGTAAGGGACACGATTCTCAAAAGCCACTTGCCCCTTGACTCTGACAGACTGGTAGTTTATCACTGTAGCAACACTGAGCACGTACTGAGAATATGCACTAGAAATACCCCTAGAGGGTAACTGTGTACCTTCTTTCCAGCCACAGCACTATTTCTGTGAACAGCAGAAACATCAGGTATGTTGGGAAAGTCCCAGCATGGTGCAAGAAAAGAAGCAGACAAAAGGAAAGCTGAAGAAGTAATTCCAGTCGTTAGGATGTTGCAATCTTAATTACATTTCCTCATTATCTGCCTTTGACAGGGAAGAAGAATCTAGCATGTCTTTCAGTAGCTGCAGAATTAATTTTCTTTTTGTGTATGTGTTCTGTTTTTAAGGTAAAAGTGGATTTGCAGGTACTGCTGCCTCATATGTATCCTCATGTAGCTCCTCAGCTTTTTGCAAGATCACATGCACTGCACAGACAGCAACAGTTGCAGCTCAACACTCGACTCGCTTCTCACATCAGCTCTTTAGATTCAGGTGAACTGTGTGTATATGAAGCTGTGCAATGGGTGAAAGAAAACAGCCTGCCTTACTTGGAAAACAGTAAGATCTCTTCTGAAAGTGCTTCAAAAGAAGTCGTAGTTAAAGAAACATTGCATCGCATGTGGATCTACAGCCATCATATATATAGGCAGGAATTGAGGAAAAAGATTTTTGACTGTGCAAAGAAGTTAAATCTGACCGGCTTCTGCCTAACAGGGAAACCTGGTGTGATCTGTGTAGAGGGACTCCGAGAAAACTGTGAAGGGTTTTGGCGTGCTATTAGGTATCCCAACTGGAAGCATATTTCATGCAAGCATGTGGAGAATGTAGAAACGGAGGGAAGCATCGATAATCTTCGTCTCTTTCGGGCTTTTGAAGACCTACAGCTGCAGGCACATGGCGATTATGGCCTGAGGAACGACTATCACATGGATCTTGGCCAGTTCTTAGAATTCCTGAAACAACATCAAAGTGGACATATCTTTCAGATTTTATTCGGTGTCGAAGGCAAACTTCCAGACAAATAAGAGAAACTGTGCAAGGAGTTCTAATTTTGGACAGCAAGAGATGACGCTAACATTGAAATATTGTGCCTTATAGCTACTGTGAAAAGGGAAACTGTTTAACACACGAGAACAACAGTTCAAGTAGTTAATCTATCTTAGCTTCTGTTCTGAATTTTGGGAGGTGTTTACTTATTTTCCGAGACCCTAAAAGTGGCATTTGTCACTATGAGCCACGCCTCAAAGTGCTTGCAAGGTGCTAAACATCCCACGCTGTAGTATCCTGAATTACACTCTTCTGTCTCCTCATCTATACTGTGCTGTGTGCTACTAAGCTGCGGTGCAGACCTCTAGTTAACTTCTACATACAGCTGTGGGATACCAAAGTAGCTGCGGTCACAGATTGATGTGGTTTCCAACACAAAAGCACACCCCGCTCAGGGAAATCTCACAGCTACATTCATGGATTAGTGCATGCAATGTCTTTTACTGCTTCACGGAGCATCAGCTCTCACTTCGTTCAGCCAATCCGTGAAAGCAAAGGCTTGTGTCCAACCACAGGACCAAGTTTTGCTTTTAACTAAAGGGCGGGGAGGGGGGAGGAGAAAGAAGCCCACATGACCCATCCCTTGTATGCTTTGGGCGATACGTATATTGCCAATACCACCGCAATTTTTGCAAAGGTCCTCTTCCTATCATCTCATTACGGTCTGGTTATGTCAATAGTAATTTTTCAGCTGCTCAAGTCATGGCGTTTTACATTTACATTGTTAGGCCAAGCACCTTGGAAATGAAAATGTGTAAGGTGAGACAAAGCTTAGTGTTTCCTCTTTTTTCCTCCTACGTTACATAAGGAAATACACGTAAAAAATATAAAAATGAAAAAACTATAAATATATATTAAAGAAAAATACATGAAACTTTACGAATTTTTTCTATGGCAAATTAGTACCGAGAGACAATTTTCCAGTAGCTTGTAACAGGAAATGATATTAATGGCTCATTAGGCAGCGCTTTCCTACAGGGTAGTGCGCTGAGTGTGCATTTAGATAGTGAATTGCAACTCAGTCTTCCAATTTATAATGGATTATCATATTTAAATGTCATCAATATAAGATCATAGAATCGTAGAATAGTTTGGCTTGGAAGGGTCCTTATATAGATGAAGAATGCTACTGAAAAGTCCCCAGTAGCTGTGCCTTGAAGAACCAGCAGCTTACCGCCTTCCACTTTGTCACTGAGCACCGTAACGTGAAAATCGGTACCGAGCAATAAAAGCAGACTTACTGCTGAGCTGTAGAGGTTTGGCTGTTCGAATCTACAAACCAGGCCATTTCGACAGCAGCTATTTAAAGACTGTGTTTCAGTACACTCCGCTGACGACTACAAAAATAATGGATATTATTTTACTTCAAATAAAACACAAGGAAGTGTTTTAATACTTCTTTCGTAATAGCAAGATACTGAAATACAGAGGATGGCAGTATTTCTGGTTGCTCAGAATGATGATTAACGTACGTTCCTGCACTCTGGTAAGTATATTGTATGTATGATCGTAACTTTGGCCAAAAGCACAGCAAGGCAAAAAATGTTTACAGGTTCCCGTTATGCAATGAGGGAGACCGTGCCTCTCCTCTTTGTGAATTCAGGACCTGCAGTCTGCAGCTGTGGCAGAGCCAAGGGGCTGGACAAAAAAAAGAACATTTTTGGTTTTGCAGAGGTACCTCTATAGCACGATACCAGAAAAAACGTTCCAAGTACGCTTTGCTTCTGGAACTGTCCAGAAAGTATATTACATTTTTCTTGGAGTGGTAATTCTGTAACAACTAATAATTCTTTGGGGTTTTTTTTGGGTTTTTAGAACGTTGATGTACGAGTGCAGATTCCATATGGTCGTGACTCAGAAACAATAAAACAATTTGCGTTCAGTCCAGTTGGGAGGTTGCCAAATGATAAACTTTTTCCTTTAAAGTAGCAAAACAAACCGGTTTAGAAATAGGCCTTATCCACGAGATTTCAGCCAGAAGGAAATGGGAAAGGCAACGCTGGCACAGCTCAGAAAGTCTGTGCAGGAGGATGGTCAAACAATGCGGAGATAGAGCTATCTAAAGCTTTATTCCGAGCACAAGATTTGCTCATTTTTTCTAAAGGAGGAAACCGCTGATTGTACAAGCCAATCGTGTATCCTCCTAAGGAAAACCACAGACTTTTATTTCTGGAAATGCTAATTATGAATCCAGAATAATGCAGGTCACGAGCAGTGTCCCTGGATGCTTCTGGTGAGGTTTGCAGAGGGAGTCACTTGTTTTTGCAGAAGAATAAGGGTCACCGGCTGGTATCACTTTTGATAACTGGTTGACAGGTGAGAAAGGGTAAAAACAAGTAAGATCTCTTGAGCTGAAATTAGTGTGTAGATGAACATACTCAGCGTGCTGAATTATCAATGAAGTTGTAAAAACTATTTTAAAGACCATACTGAAGAAATTGAGCTAACCAGATCATTCAAATAGTAGCAAGCGAGAGGAATATTCAGTAAATATCACAGGATTAATAAAACGTGTTTGGTCCCCCCATAATGATATACTCTTTTCCCCATAATAGTTAGTCATCTAGTAGACCTCAGCTGGGTGATTTGGAAGTTTGTTACAAAGAATAACACTTTATCACGTGATGTGTGTTGAAAAATACATTGGCCTCAAATACTACAGGAATTCATTAGGTTTAATACATAAAAAACCTACTACTAGCCAGATAACTGCTGTTTGTAAGAAAACGCTTAATCAAAAAGAAGCCTATTTATGGCACTTTGATACTCCCTTTTTGTCAAGAAGATGGAGTCCAAGCACTTCCATGAACTTTAGGCCAAACAATTATGGCATATCAAAACAGCAGTCATCTTGCTGGGGGAATGAAATCTTTAATCACTTACAGGGCTTTAGCTTAGCTAAGTAACATTAAAGTATTCTAAGCAGGTGTGAACAAAAGGTTCTGCAGGTTCAGTTCTCATTAGAAAATTTTCATGACTCCAAGCAGGCTTTTCTTCGGAGGAAAATATTCTAAACTTACTGTTCTTTAAAGCTTTTTTTTTAATAATAGTGTGACAATTAATGCAAATTACATCGTGACCTGTAATGGATTAAACAGTCATCGTAGGCATTTCTTAATTTTCCATGGTACCATTTCTCTGCTTAAGTTCCCTTTGACATTCGTGACAGAACTCTCAACTCAAGGTACAACCCCTTATTTCGATAACAAAAAGATCCGTAAAACTGTAGTGTAGGATATCTCAATTAAAATAACAATCAAAATAACCAAACAATACAAATATATTTCTCAGACTAACTTTTATTTTCTGATGTATAATTAATATGATTTCTTGATCCGAGTTTCTAACCACATATTACAATTTAGAAAAAAAGTTTTCTGCATCTTAAAAAATTAGCTATTCTTATAGGCTTCTTAGGCAGAAATGTTCTGAATATTTTAATGCTTTTCAACTGCTGCTAGTTTGTTCATTCTTCATTAAATATTTACAGTTTCACTTTCATGGCTTCTTCAGGCCAGGTGTAGGAGTCAGCCACAAAGCTGTGGTAGTTGGTACTATAAACCTGAGAGCGGACGAAGGCTTCTAGGTCCTTGGGCTGAGGATAGGTGGAGGCAGTGTTATTCCTGTAGGCTTCTTCTGCGATCTAGAAAGATGCATTAAAATCCTAATTAATGCTGATAAACTATTTGAGTACATTTAACAGAATTTAAAAGTAGGAATTAGTTCAAAATCAAGGTAAGACCTCATCTTCTCCGGTGCTGACAGTCACCTATATTCACACTGGATCGGGGCAGGTGCACAGCGAATAAGACTAGGAACAGGATGATGTTTGCATTTAAGTGAGTCTGACTCATGCTACTTTTGAACAGGATTACGTGTCTTTGCTGTTAACAAATACAGCGCTCCTCCTCCTCCTCCAGTAATATCTTAGCTTTTATTGTGCAGTGGTGGATAAAATATTCCACTAACCCCAAGCACTGAGATACAATTTCTGCTTTTCCATCATCAGGTTACCCTGGTTTACCATCTTCTCCAAAGCACCGTAAGAAAAGTGTGATTTGTTCAAAGCCTCCATGCTCCCTGCATATTAGGGAAGTTCATTATTTGCCATAGTTTGATAATATATTTCTTAAAGGTAAACTCACGAGAAAAAAGTAGCCCTACACAGTGCACAGGTTTAACGCTAGAGATGGTTGGGGGCAATACGAATATATGCTTGCTTTTTCCTCACCCAGACCATACCTAAGTGAACCAATTATGCATGACAAGTATAGCTGCAACAAAACTCAAGTTTAGAAGGGGTTGGAGCCCACTCAACACATCAAAGTAGCCTCTCACGTCTGAAGAACACCGACTTGAGAAATGCGTATCTTTAGACTGGACATTCATCCATGAAACAAAAGAAGTTTGACAGACTGGTTTTATGCAGCAGCACTCTTTGGAAAGATCTGCTTCAAACTATTATTTGGCAAACAGACAAACGCTCCTACTTTGACTAAAAGGAAGACGGTCTCCTTCCTGCTCTCCTTAGCTCTCTCTTTAAAACATAAATGTTTTAGCTTGGTGAGAAGCTGAGACCCCAAGTTACTGTATTTAGACTTCCTTTCTAGGATTAATCTGAAACCCAACCTGATTTGACTGAGAAGCACTTTGGGTGTTTATTTAAGTGTTCATCTTCAGGTCTGTGCGCATAATTATCACGGTTGAATAAGGTCTGAATTTATACCCCACGTTTGGTATTCCAAAAAATTTTGAGAGTATTCCTCCCCTGGAAAAGGCAGAGGCCATCGCTAAACCTCTTGGGCTGTATGAGCCAGAACAGGTATTTGCAGGAATAAAGTTTCAACAGAGATCAGGCAGAAAGAATCGTTTGGTAACATTTTCCTTTTTTGTATTTTATATCACGTGCACAAGTAGAGGAGGAATTTCTGTCACTGTATTTCTGCCAACCACCCAGGCAGTTTGATTTTGCCTGAGGAATCTAGGTAACATTTTGACATCTACAGAACGGAGATCTTACTTGCCTAAGAAGACATGAACTGTGAGGAGGACTTTTTTTTTTTTTTTAAATATACAGAATGATGTTTCATGCACGAGGGCTCCTTGTTATTCTTTCAAAAGAATATGCAGTAAGTGGAATTATTCACAGTAAGGTGACCAAGAGAGAAAACAATAATTGGAGCAAAAAAGGTCACAGAAGACCAGCAAAATAACCTCCTAAAATGCTGGGGAAAAAAACCCTAAAAAACAGAACGAGGGAGGAACCGGGATAAATACATTATTTGAAAGCTTCCTCCTCTTCTCTCCAGGGCAGCCAAATTTCTTGGGGAAACTGCGGGTTTAGGTCAATTACTAAAAATCTATCTGCATCAACTCTGTATTTGCCAGTAAAAATCAACAACCGAACAACCTCCAACCTAAACCCGAGCCATAAACAAAAAGCACCCCCTGCAGTTAGTCCTTTTGACAGGCCAGAGTAAGGATGGGAACAAAAGGGAACAGTGCCCGGACATAGGGTGACATTTACTGATAATCATGAAGGGCCACAAGCCTTCAGCTGTGCAGCTCGCATGACTAAGCCTGGGGACCTGCTCCTAACCGGTGGACAGTAGAGTTTGGGCTCTACAGACATAAACCCTTGCTATAGTTCCATATCCTTCCTTCTTGTATTTGGATTAAATTTACATTTATGAATTTAAATTTAATTTTGAAACTGCTACTTGTCCACGATTGATTCACGTAAACCAACTTCAACTTGTGTGAAGGTGTGTTAGTTGATCAAATCAAATGCTCAATCATGTAGAGAGCGTGGGAAGAAAAGAAGCCACAAAAGACTGAAATGACTTACCCTCACAGCAATTTTCAGCGACACGTGCTGAATGGTGACTAACGGAGGGTACAGACGACCTTCCTGTAAATTCTCCTCTGAAACTTGCTGAGCTATTACCTAGAAATAAAGCAGACATGTTTAACTTGGAATGCAGATGCAGCTGTAGCTTTGTTAGACAGCGATCTAGTCTTAAGCAAAGAAATGGTTTCGCTTTGGCAAATCCCGCAGATACTGCTTAATCCACCTAGGCAGTGTTTTTTACAACCGGCCTTAACATTGGGAGTAGCTACACAAGAGCTAGAAATTTAGGGAGTTACGCCGTTTTCTCACTCAGACGATAAGACTTACTCAAGTCTTGAGTAAGTCCATGACACACATAAACTAGCAAATAGTTCACTGTGAGATATAAATTCCAGCCATCAACTGTAGTTGGGTCAAAGACTTCTAAAATTAAAGAAGCACCTGTTATTCTGACAGTTGTCAAGTCATCCTGTGCAGAGAACAGAGCTGAAACGCTTAAGCGTAAAATGCTTTGAATAAAATTACAGGTGGCTGAGCAGGTTTGTCGTGTGTCCAGCTCACACATCTAGCCTGTGTGAGATCATAGAAGTAAGTATGGTCAACCACAGAACAAAGTAAAATAAAGGTAAGATTATCCAGGGTCTTTTAAAGCCCTGCTGGTCACTGCAGTCAGATTTAGAAACAGAAGGTCTAATGCTAAATTCTGGCTTGCTGGGACAGAAAAAACAGTGCTGCTAGAAAAAGTCTGTCTGCTCCACTTGAAGGCTGCAGTGGGCCTGTCACCTCAACCATACCAAGTAACTAAAGACATTATTTTGCTCTTTGCTTGATTTTTCACCAGGCTGACCAGGGGAAGCAAGGAACAATAACAGAAGTTGTGATGCACGTCTAAGAGGAGCGTCTCCTCTATGGCCTGAGTATTCTTGCCTGGTCTTCCTAGCAAGACTGGAAATGTTTTGTCGTCATCCCCAGCAATGAACAGATCAGGAAAGCATAGCAAGCTGGAGAAGCCGTTTTTTACTGTTTACTCATTGGCCATATGAAAAACCTTCTGTTACCATGAGGTGTGAGGACGTTCTCCCCAGAGTGAGGAGGGACACTGCTTGCACTGTCTGCTTATGGGCTTACGTCATGAACTTCCTCTATTCCTGCAACAGGTACCTTTTAAGAAGCAAAGGGCTGCCATTGGGTCTAATGATATTTCTGCTGTCATTAGCTAAAGTTTCTTTGTCATTTGGGGATCTGAAATAGAAAATAGCCTTTCAGGGTGATCCAGACTGGGATTTGCTGAGCCCGAGAATCAGCTGATGCCAGTTCGCTAACCTGTCTTCTACTTTGTAATGTCTTTGGTGGACTTGAAGGTTTCATTTCTTTAACTGCCCACCTTTGTACCTTCTAGGGAGCTGCTAGTTAGAACCAAACCTAAACATCTTCTAAGCAAACTAAGCACAAAATTCATATATTAAAAATGGTCTGACTTTATGCAGTTTTTAATAGCTACCTTCACTAACATTCTCTACTACAATTCTCAAAACAAATTATTAAAAAGCATTAAGAGAGATTTGTGTGACCAGAATACAAATTTCAAATTTCTCTATCTTGCTTTGGGACAGAAAGGAAATTACTCTAGGGAGGGGATGTCACTTGCCCTTTGAACAGCTGGGAACACGTAACAGTCACAAGGAAAGGAGGTTCTTTGTACAGTGCAAGCTTATCCTTCTTAAATCTGTTACAGTTTATAAGCAGTTTCCATTGATATTTAGTACATTAGGCTTGCTCCTGGAGTGTATCCTTCCATTTAGTTTCATCCCAAAGGAAACCAGTGCCCCTCTCCTCTCAAGACCATGCCCCACTGTGGACCAAGGTGGAGTATGTAGGGACACCAGGGAGACGTGCTCCAGAAGACCATTCTGATGCAAAAGAGAAGGCACCCTTAGTGTTCCCATCAGGAGAAATGACACATTTTTGTGCAATTACAGCTTAGATAACAAAAGGTTAGAACCAATCACGGACTGATCCAGGAGTGCGGGGATACTGCTGCGTGATGTGACCTGTAGGGGTACTTTGTGGTTGGAAGGAAAACTCTGGTCTGGATAGCATCTGCTGCAGCCATGTGTGACCCATCATGAGGTTCTGAAAACACCAGGAAAGTCCAGGAAACACTGTGAAACGAAACTGGTAACATGGCCCAAAGAGAAAGCAAGAAGTGCACTTTTGAGGGAACGTACTGGGAAGATACTTGAAACAGAGCACAAACTGCTTCCTACAGCTCCTCTTGCATGTGGGAAATAGGACCTTGTGTACGTTGCTTGCTAACAACTAGGACTGCGTCAGAAGAGATGCCCGGCTATCACCAATTCATCGTTTCTGACAGAAGTAGGTAAATAGTTTGCATTAACGAGCAAACACTATAGTAACTCCAGTTTCAAAGAGAAACAACGTTCTCTTCTGCAATCTACCCAGCATGCTGGTAGGCATAGTAAGTTTTTCCATTCGGAGTGGAAATGCTAACAAGAGCAACAACAGATTATACCCTTGTTGAGTATAACGAGTAAAGGAAAATTATTTGTTTACATTTTAATCTAATATTGAGAAATACAGCAGAGATAAAAACCCACTAGGGGGAGCTAAGACAACGTAAAATCTAGTTTTTGCTTTCCATAATAGCAGCTAGGTTATTTAAAAATGATACGTGGCCCTTTTGATAAAACAAGATGTGCATCTGAATGTGTAAAGAGGAGCTTACAACATGAGATTTCTGCTGTTAACAGTTTACTGGGGCTCTGCAGGAAAGATGAAATCTGAAGAAATCAACAGCAAGTTGCCTTTAGTGTAATGCTTCCCGGAAAAAAAAAGATTCAGGAGTAGAGTACTTGTGTTTCGCGATGGGGTTGATATAGAAAGCAAGCCACAAAACATTTGGGCAGTGCTCAAATGGGAGAGGTAGCAAGCTTAACTATATAGATGCCATGCTATTCCTTCTGACGTACTCCTGTAACAGCATTAAAAACTGTGCAAAAACACAGAAACAAGCATTTTCAAAGAGAATGACACCTTCTTCATGTGGTCTCTGAAAAATGCTCCTCGGGAACATCAGCTCAGTGGCAGGGGAAAAAATAATGAATCAACATCTGGAATTATTAAGAAAATAAGAGGCGACACAGAAAATGTAATAAATCCACAATGTAGCACCGCTTTCAACAGTGTGCATTTTTGCTCCACCTACTTCAAACAAGAATGGGATAGAATCATGAGGGGTATAAAGAATAACAAGGATGATCAAAAGGTTATTTTTTGTACAAGGAGACAAAAAATAATAAAACAGACTTGGAAGAAAAAAAAAGACAAGACTGAAAGAAAATCATAGAATCATAGCATAGTTTGGGTTGGAAGGGACCTCTAAAGGTCATCTAGTCCAACCCCCCTGCCGTGGGCAGGGACATCTTCAACTGGATCAGGTTGCTCAGAGCCCCGTCCAAAATACAAACGACAACTGAAAGCGAACATTTCTCATGGCACTATAGGGAACCCAAATCATCAGACAGCAGGAAATCGTAAGAGGAGAGTTTCTTTTTCCACAGAACTCTCAATTAAATTGTGACGCTAATTGCCAAAAGATGTTCAAATGTACAAACATGTTTAAAAAGCCACTAGGCTCATTTATGAAAGAGAAATCCATACAGGGATAAAACTGCCAGTGCAGGAGGGCCATATAGTACAGGCTGCCAGAAGCTGAGAAGCCATTTCAGCAGAAGGATCACTCTGTCTTTTCCCCTTATTTATCCCCTTTTCCTTAGCTTCTGCTACTGATTACTTTCACGGGAAGACACTGAGCTGTTTGGATCTTAGGTCCAACCCAGTATGGCTATTTTCATGGTTTAAATTTTAATTAATTCAAGTTTTTAATAGAGAAATTAGCTAAGCCTTATTGCAGAACCTAGATGAAAGGCAGCCAAGACAGGACAAACAGCATAAAGCAAGTGGGGGCATCCTGGCTTTTGGAGGACGTATTCTCTGTAACGAAAGGATTTAACAGGATTATTTCTGGAATAACTTAACTGTAGGTCACACATGCCAAGAATATTTCATTAGTTCATAATTCTCTGTCCCTTTTGTTGTAGGACTTAGAAGAATAGGTAATGTCCTTGTCATCACAGAGCAATTGCCTGCAATTAAGAGGTATTACAGCCTACAGTACCTTAGATTTATCGTCCAAAATCAAAGTTACATGCTATTTTACTTGCCAGGAAGAAAAGAACACTGAAAGTAGAATTTTTTGTAGTTACAATAAGCTATTTGTGACTTTTATCAGATTTAACTGGAGGGGTGGCAAAGCAAGAAGACAGGAGGTGCAGGCATGTAGCCTGGGCTGCTTATTTTTTATACTTTCCTTCTTCAGGTAAGCTACCGCTACAATCTGAGAAGGTCCCTCTGTCTAAAATGCACGGGTTTGGTGCTTTAAATTTTGCGGCATCTTGGGTGCTTCCATTTCAAATGGAGAATACTAACCACTATTCTAAAACCCACACGAAACTATTTTGATTTTATCCTTCCATTAAAAAAGCCAGGAAAACAAAACAAAAAGCACTGTCGCCTTTGCTTTGTACTGTAATTTCAGCTAAGGGCGTACGCAGCCCTCTCGGCCTTCACAGCCCTGACACCTCTTCTGGCAGAGACTCCTCTGAAATCCATCAGTTGTCACCTTGCTCAGTAACCGGCTGTAGCTCACCCAAGCCCCAGTCACACACTGCCTCTCACACAACTAGGGAGACCAGGTGTGACTGCTCTTAGCTCCAGCCGTACGGCGAGTAGCTATCCATTGATCTTGCCGCCAACAGAGACCTTCTATGCAAGAAAAAAAACCCATATTTACATGTCAAACTTTTCTAGGGATTTTAGTAGAGGATGGCAATTATGTAGCAAAACCTTTAGCAAAAAAGAAGAGTCAGGAGAGAACCTCTACCTCAAAAGAGAGTTTAAAAGCTTCCTCGCAATTTCTGATACCATTTTACTTCCCTGACTGTTGCATTTCTTTGTTCGGTTAAGTTTCTTTGTTCAGAACAGATTTTTTTCTGACTTAGTAGACTGCCACTTGAAACATCGTTCAATCCACATATGTGTCACCTTTCATCCCTCGGCACTCTATATATAGGAACCATTTCACCCAAACCAAAATGAAGCAACTTCTAGAATGAAATAAGACAACTGTTTAACACAGCAGTTTAGACCGGCAAGCGAGGATCACCGTATCCAACTGAAATTACAGGGAAGGATTTAAAGGGAGGATATAATTATCCAAAGACTACGAGATGGATCATTGCCCTCCTAAGATGGTTAAAGCCAGTGGAGACAGTCTGGGCTTTTTACTAATTTTAAATTGGAAATTGTGAATATCTTTCTTATACTGGCAAGCTGCTGGCAAACTTTTTTAAAGATGCCATAGTACGCACCTTAAAAAAAAACCCTTCAGAAATCCAGCAAAGGCAGCGTGCAAGTGCTCACCCTTTAAGAAAGCTTCGTATCACATACTGCCTGTCGTAGGATCACGTTGCCTACCAGTTGCCTCCGAGTGGTAGTAAAGGGCCATTTTCTTCCCTTTAATCCATGAAGAGGACACAAGGAGAAAGAATTCTGGAATGCAATATCGCTTAGAGCAGCTGCAAGAGTTGAGTCAAGGCATTCGCACTTCTGCTAATTGGGGCAACTTTTTTTTCTTTTTTTCTTTTTATTGTTCCATAACAGTTGCTAATTGCGTTGCTTTGAGGCTTCCTCTGTGTGCTACCTACACTACCCGTGTATTTCCAAGCGTGCTTACACAGCTTCTTTGAAGATTAGGACGCTGCACTTTCATGAAGTTCTGTGGATTGTAATTTATATGAACTGGACTGGGTAGAAATTACCACTGAAGTGCATCTAGGTTAATTAGAGTTAACTTGGTAAACTGAGGCTAGCCTTCTTCCTTATTTCCATATCCTTTAAAAAAACCCCAAAAGCATCAGGCTTTTAATGACTTTGCATGGACATGGTCAGACCATCATGTACTGCTCAGGGCTCTCTCATCACTGTCTGTACTGAGCCAGGGCTCCCTCTGAGCAGGATGAGCTTGGACGCACATTCCTGGGAGCAGAGTAGCCAGGAGCTTGAGCATCACTGGATATCACATCACTCAACAGAAGGAAGCTGAGTCCTGTGAGGCTCATTACGTTGCTCTTGGTGCCAGCCAAGAGCAGAACCAACAGAGGCAATGGAGGAGACGGGAACTCCAGGACAGGACGGGAAGGGGGTGAGATGGAAAGGGTCAGAGGAAGGAGTGGTAAGGGTGCTATGATGCTATTGTGGATGAGGAGCAAAGATGCTGGACCCAGAAAAGCACAGGAAGTTTCAATTTTCTTAAGTGAGAAACAGCTACAGAAAGATTGACTTATTGTTTTGTAAAAAAAAAAAATTAAAAAAATTGTTAAGTATTTGATTTCAACAACTGCTGGTAATCTATTTTGTTTGAATAAGGGATTCTAAAATAATAAAGGCCAGATCCTTCTCCCATATGTGTTGAAGATACAATCCTGTGCATTTATGATGTCCTACTGTAAGACAGTGGATGTCAGATTTTGAACAATCACTGGAAGTAGGTGGTGAATGACTCCTAGAACCAAAAGTGTTTGCTCTCTGTTCATCTCTTGCCTACTGAGTGGAGATAAAGGAGGAGAGATCACATGTTGGATAACATCAGAACAAAGATCATAAAAAATTGCCTGAGGAAAGAAAAGAACCAATACAGAAAACGATAAGAAAGAAAATGGGAAGAATAACATGGCAATTGTGTCAAACTGTGGTGCAAGGAACCACAAGGCAATGGAGCACTTTCACCAGCTGTTGACAAGGGAGGTCCACAAAACATGATGCCAACAGCTCTACTCAAAAAGAGCAAAAAACTAAAAAGCTAAAAAAAATTCAAATAATTTTTGCAAGCAAAACACCCACAAAAGTCACCCCAAAGCTACCAACATCAAAATATAGTTCCTTTCAATCTAAAATCAAACCTATGTGCACATGTATGCAAACTGTACATATGTGCATTCACCTGTGATAATACAGTGCTGAAGTCTTTCTCTTTTTTCCTTGCCAAGAGAAGGTGAAGTTTATGTCAGATGACCTTTGGACCAAGTATTTAACTTTTTAAAAACAACTTGTTCAAATAGAATTTATAAAAAAACAACATACCTTGCAAATAAAGACCTTACACAGAAAGCACTGTTTTTCCAATTTAAAAGATAATGTTTAACTATTTCTGATTAATTGTTCATTATTACCAAGTTACTAAATTAAGGACTTCAAATAATTTTTAATACAATACCTCAGCGGTTGTGAGGAACACGTCCTCGCCAATATGTTTCAGTCCACATGAAATAACGCCAAGGGCAACTCCTGGGAACACATAGGAATTGTTACCCTGTCCAGGATAGAGAATTTGTCCGCTTGGAAGAGTGACAGGATCAAAAGGGCTTCCACTGGCAAAAATGCCACGTCCCTAAATTGTAACAAGAAAGCCAAAGAAAGCACGTTAGTTGTGAGGATGCTGTTGAAGTATTTCACACATCCCTTTAAATATCTACCACTGTGGAAGCTGGGTTACATCTATTTAATATCTCTTCTGAGAGAGCGTTAGAGCTACTTAACTGAGTATGTCTCAGGAGCATCAGGATGCTGATCCTAGAGATCACTGGCAATTCTCTGTGACTCTCTGATGTCAGAGAGTAACAGCTGCCTTGTTGAGGTAAGAGCTATCAGCACAATTCAGAGGAGGAGAAAGTGAAAGGCAGCACTCATTATTCACTTTGTGTGTCCATGCCAGAAGAAGGGTACATGGGAAGAAGGTATACACCTGGAGCTGTAAAACTCAAAGTGCACAATACTGTCATGGTAATAACGGGTGATGCTGCTGGATTTTTTTCCCAACAGCAGATCATCCACAAAAATGACACTAAGGCCACTAAATGTTGCACTTTTGGATGTGGCAGTTTCTGAGGAGCTGTGAGGACAGGCAGAGCTCCCTGTTCCTCCCAATCTCCCCTCTTCAGGCCCCTGCGCCCGCTCCGCAGCTCAACAGAATGACAGAGATGCAAGCTCTGTCCCAGGAACATCATCCCACCGTGCAACCTATAGCACAAGTTGGCAGTGGGACCTCCTCTTCTGGGACCTTGTGGCTCCCCTCATTGTAATGTACTGAGCAGGGTGAGGGCACCAACTCGGGCACCGCGTGTAATCATCCAATACTGATAAACCACTAGGATGTTTCCCAGCAGATTTTTGGGTAGTGCCAAGTAGCACTGTTGCCACCAGGGCCCAGGCACCATGCACAGGCTGGTCCCAGCAGGCAGTATGGAAGAGCCAGCCTGTTTTGGGTATTTGGAGAATTTAGCCGTACAGATACAAGTTACACCATATCACTTGTCCTGAGGACAAGAGAACTGGCTCTAACTCATTTTATATTGTAGTTCACATGGGACCTCTTAAATCTCTTCCCAGGACCCAAACGCAGGCGTGCCTCACTGGCACACATCAGGCAGCTGTGGGGAGGAACAGAAGCCTGTGGGGTGGCCCAGACGTGGTGACGGGGCTCATGTTGCTAACGGCTTAACATTAGCTAAGAGGAATATTAGGCCTGGTGTCATGCAGTAGCACGCATGTTCACAGCTGATACCATTGGAGTACCAAGAGATGGGCTGTAAGGGAGCTGCAAGTCTGATGGAGTCTCACTGTTCCCCTGGGATGAGGCACACCCCGATGGGAGCAGATGCCGGCACCATCGAGTGCCGTTCAAGGGTGGCAGAAGAGGCACCTCAGAGGTGACTCACCTGCAGCACTACTATCCAGGTTCTCCCCAGATCATTCCTGATACACAGGGAGAGGGAAGTAATTTCTACAGCAGGCAATGCCGTTTGGGACTAATGAGGGAAGTGACGTTGCACAGGCTCTACGTCCGCAGCCCAAAGGCCCCTGGCTCTTGCCTTGCTGGGGAGGGAGCACCCTCAAATTTATGCAGTAAATTTAGGTGGGGAAGAAAAGCCAGCCTTTATTTACGCTAGCACTGCTGAAGTGATAAATGTCACTGTTAAATGCTTCAGAGGCGCTTTGTATCAGAAATGTCTATGCCTATTTTAGAGAACTGGAAATGTGCATTTTAAAATATGCCACTGTCACTATTCAGCTCTTCAGAAGAATATTCTGTTTGGTTTGGTGTCATGCAGTATTATCACGGCCGGCTTATTATACGTTTTGGTGACAGATCAAATACTTCAGTGCGTCTTTTGCTCTGCCTACCAGATGTCGTTACCCACTATAACCAACCCTTCATGTAGGCCGCTTCCCTGGCCCTTGCATTGCGCTGTAATTGTGTACTGTGCAGTGGGGAACAGGCATGCTAAATTTGTCTTTTAAACACTGTGAAACTGTCATTCAAATTGCCCTGTATTTGACAAGAAATCCAAACACAATCCACTATGAAACACATACAGTCAAGTACTCATACTCATACATTTCAAATTCTAGACTGAATTACAGGATAACGTGTTTATTAGCACTTCTATAATACGATAATAAATCAGCAAGCTCAGTTCTCTTAATTTTCACCTATGTTTCCATAATAGAAATCTTTGTAAAAGGAGTCAATTACCCCAGTTCTTAATGAAGAATTATTTTAAAGATTCTATTTCCTGTATTGAAGTATTTCCTTACCCTAAAGAGTATTTGTAAGATCTCAAATGAAAAGCATGCCACTGTGTGTATATGTTACACAAAGTGGTACAGTTCAAAAAGAGGCATAAGGCTTTAATGATTGATGGTTACTGATGCTTTGCTTGTAATAAAGACTTTGAGTCTTGCCTGACACCAGTAAAAGCTATTAAATGTTTTTATGAGAGTGCAAGCATGTATTGACTTCAGTGAAATTGTTTTGATAAAATCTGAAAAACCACTTAATTCATTTTACCTACACACAGAGACATGATTAGTACTTGCTACTCCACCCTCTGTCTTCCTCCCATTTTAAATGTGATTTCAGATTTACTTTTCACTACGTATACTGGAGAGATGTTAATCTTTGGTTACCTCTGTATATTTGTAGCACTGCTCAGCAGTGCATTCTGCTTTGCTGGTAGGATTGCTGAGAGCAAAAATAATAGGACGTTTGTTTAAAGCAGCCATATCCTGAAGAATTTGTTCAGTAAAAGCACCACCAATTGCAGCAACTCCTAAAGAAAAACACAGACGTAACAAGCAGACAAATGCAATCAGTTCAAGGTAAGACATGCATGTCACTTTTAAAAGAACAGAGCTCTTTTTACTGCATACCTCCCTCTTTAAAATGGAGTTCAACCTTTTTCCTAACGTGGTTAAAATAAAGTTTTGTATAAAAGACTTTGCAACAGTGAAACTTCAGTATTATCCCTAACATAAGGCAGAACCTATTCACCCCTGTACAGTTTGGTGAATTTCTCACTTCACTTTTCTCAAGCCCATTATATAAAACAGAAATGTATCACCTAACCTGCAGGTAAGTCCAACAAGGAGTAGAAAGGTACAACTCTGTCTCCTAAAGTCTCATGCAACAGACTGGATAGTTTCTCCCAAATCCAGTGTGTCAGATTTCAATTTTTTCTGACATGACGAGTAAAGTCTCTGCCTTCTACAGCTGATCATTCTGACACCTCCAGCCTCAGCTGATGAATAATCCCAATTTTGAGTCTAAGGCTGCCGTGACAGCAACAATTTTTTTGAATACATCCCTTTCCATCCCACCAGAGATGCTTTTCTATTCTCCATACTGTACTCACAACCAAAAAGGGATGTGTGTGATATTTTTGAGGTGCGACTACAGCTGTATTTCTGCCTAACCTACAAGAGTTGGGAATCGAAGGATCAGGTCCTTGCTCTCTGTGCCTTCAGTGAAAAACAGATAAACAGACCTTGGAGTAAACCTAAGGATCTTTATGTCCAGGGAGGGCCCTATCACTTGGCTTGTAGAGAAGGTAGCCTCCTTCTTGCTCAGAGCCCCCAGCGCCTGGCTCCCTCCTCTGCTTTCCACACAGCATCCGAGTTTCAACAGCAGGAAAAAAGCTGTTGTTCCCTCTCTTGGGGGAGTAGGAATGGATTCAAACCCAGGCCAGGAGAGAGTGTCTCTTGGGTCAGTACTCTAACCCCTCGTCACTCATGCACAAATGAGCATCCCAACATTGCCCACTCTAAAAGGACAGCTTGATGTCTGCCCGAGGAGAGCACAAGGTACTCGGAGGGAGGTGAAAGAGGTCCTCACCTCGCAGAGCTGGCTAGAAGGTCATACACGCTCCAGGACTAACATTTCTTAAAGGTGTCTCAGAGGATTTTCTGACTGCTTCTACATGAAGCATGGTATCATCTTACAGAGACATCTTCAAGCACAGCCTATGCCCTCAATAGGGAGAGGTGGGTGCCACACTGAAATTCCCTGAATTGTTTTAAATTGAGCTTTCCCACAAGGTCTACTGAAAGCCCAAGCACCCTACTACAGGCTCTTTAGGTGCTGTTTAGGTGCTTAATGTGGGCCCAATAATGCCTAAGACCCATTTGGTTTTGCGTCTGGCCAAATCTCCTTTATTCTGATCCCTTGGTAACAAAAGAGGCAACTCCTCAATTGATGCAAATCGGTGACTTCTCTCAAAGTTTAAACATCTCTTGCTCAAACATTTCTGTCACATACTACTATTTTTTGCAAATCTGAGCTCTCTGTACTTCACCATCTATGAATGGACAAGGATGCTTAGATGCAGAAGCTCTGCTAGACCAGCTGGGCCGCTGTATGTTTGATGAACAGTTAGGGCAGTCATGATTTTGACCCACTTGTGTAAGAGCCTGTTATACCACCTTAGTTTCTGCTTAAGTCTGCCGTTGCCAAATATTTAATGTCTTCTAAAACTGCTTCTGAACAGCCAATAGTAAGAATGACAACTATCTTCAGATAGAAAGTTAAAACACAATGCTCTGAGCAATCTCACTGACTATTTCTTTTTCGGTTTTCGTTTTAAAATTGCAATTTCTTATATTTGATCAAGCTAAACTAAGGCTTTTCCTTGAGCCATCACAGGTGATGAAATGTATATGAGGATTCGCTGAGACAGAGTGGAGTAAAACATCGGGAGAAGGAATATCAACATATTTCCCCATGACTCCTGCTGCCCAGGGGAAGATACTGAATTACTAGTCCTCCAAACCGAAAAAAAAACAGTATTAATTTTCATTGCTGTTTCTGTTGGAAAAGCCTTCATTATGCAGTATGGATAGGAGAAAGTGACCTTGAGGGAAAGTGCCACATAGATTTATATATAGAAATGACACGCAGTAAACATACATATTTCATGACAGCAAACATTCCCTAAGCATCCACACACCTTTATCTAGATAAATATCACAGATCATTCAATCTATTCTTCTGTTCCATTAGGTTTTTCAGCCTTGTATTCCAAATAAATTCTCTAGACTACTTGGCCTCTGTCTTGCAGTGATATCTTTATGGAGCATAGAAAAAGATAAGCTTTATTTACCTCATTCATGATCATTGTCAAAAGCAGATTTTACTGAACAAGAACCATGTGGTCTAGGCATAGTTGAAAAGGTAGCTCTTAAAATGTAGGATAATTTTCACTGTGGCATTTCAGATTTTCCGGCATCTGATAAATGATTTTACTAGCCAGATAGATGAATTTTTGAGTCTTACATATTAAAAAAATGATTTAAGAGTACTTGCAGTTCATTCCTGAAACTGTCACTGAAATACAATAACCAAACTGCAGAGAGCTGAGCAATCCTTCACTGAGATCCCAAATCCTGCAGCTTTTATAAAAGAAAAGGTCTTTGTAAAATCTGTGTTTTGGTCTGCACAAAGTACTGGTGGCTAAGGACCTAAATATGAGGGAAAAGAAGATTCAGCTACAGCATGCTCATATTTGCACAGCTTTACATGTGCTTAGCTCAGTTTTCTCAGTCTAAGTTTGAGGTTATTTATATTACACCATCCACATTAAATCAGAAGTAATTTAGGAAGGTGATAAGGTTCTCTATCAGATGTTTAAACCAACTCGGATTATTCCCCCTGTAAAATGGATGGCTTGGAGTGAAAGCAGCGTTACATGCTTGGATAGTTACTATTTGTTCAGTTGCTTAATAGAGTCCATTATGCACCTAGTGTTTTCTAAAAACACACAAAGGTAAACTCTGTTCAGGGGAACTTGATCTTGTCTTCAGACAAAGCCACATCCCCATTTTTTTCCAACGAAGAATAAGGTCATTGCTTTAAAGTAAAAGAAATTACCTATTAGCACAGATGGTTTTATATCTTTAACAATATCTTCTAGATTTTTCATCTCACCATGTTCATGGGCAAAACGTTGTTTCTCAGATGTTAATGAGGCACGCCCCTGAGTAAGGAAAAAAATGAAAAAGACATTTATTATAAGTTTAATGGAACCTAATATCCCGGGATAATCAGTTCACAAAGTATCTGGTTTAACATGTCCTATTTCATTTCTACTTTTGCGTCTACCACCAAATACCATACTAGACAAAGTTGCACTGTGTACAGCTTAAGACATTTAGGATAATTTAGAACTAATCTATTTCTCTAAGCAGTAGAAAAACTAAATTCAATATTTTTAGTTTAAATTCATAACAGCTGTAGAACACCGCTGTATTAACAATTATATGAAAGCATCATTAATTTCTTCTTTGAAGCATTCTTAAGGCTGTTTTACCTGTTAACATTTGGTCAAATGCTTGAAGTTACTAATGATAAAGATTAAATATATTTATATAGCAAACAGTACAGATGTGCCAGGGCGGGGGGATTTGTAACTTAGCAAAACAAAAATAGTGCCTCCTAGCTTTTTCAGCTTTGCCCTTGTCTAAAAGTATAGAGACTATATGGGGTGAGTATGTAGACTATAAGGGAGCCTACATTTTGCTCCACATTTTTCATATTTAAGTCATTTATTCTTAAGGATGGAATAAAAATCATTCTAATCAGACGTCTGGTACACCGTTTTTGCATTAACAAAATTGACTCAGCTGTGAAACAACTTTCACCCTGATCTACACCAGCAATTTCCACCCATTGATGCCCCACAAGGTTTCCAAATGGAATACCACAGATGCAGGAAAAAGGGCTACAGAGTATCATTGACATTGACTGGGCTGCAAACAGGATTTGAGCTCAGTGTAAGTAACGTGGAGTGCGGGGCAAGAAGGGGCCAGAATTTGTGAAAATTATATCAGTTGTCTAAATACGTGGACCTCTGTCTGTACACAGGCATCTGAAAATTTCAGCAGAAGAGTTTAAAATGCGTACACCTCCACCCCTCGTTTTATTCTTGTGCCTGCAGAAAACATCACTGCAAAGGCACTTTTCAAACACAAATCTAGAAGATGGTGCCAGCCCCTCAAAACATCGTACAATTTCAGACAGCAGAAGCAGATTATACAGATATATAGGGAAGTACACAAGGAAAATGGAACACTAAATGTAATTTTGACCAAATACCCAGAACAGATATATATCATCTCCCCAGCCACATCTTCTCCAACTGGTAAGATGAAAGTTTCCTTAATCTTAGCAAGTTAATTAAGACTATACTGAAGTATTGGAACAGAATTCATTCCACGATTCCACCAAAGTCTATGAATTTGACAATCTTGGCTCAATTTAGGGTTGCGTATACTATCGGATTCAAGCCGGGATTAGTTTTTTAACGGCATTTTTGCTTAATTTTAACAGAAATGAGAAATCCAATGCTACGTTTCAGACCACGATTCTGCCACGTGGCAACGTGTGGCTGTGCCAGTCCCATCACCGAAGCTCCTCTGCTGGTCCTCAGATGGCCACCGCAAGAGCTGGTAGACAGAAGGGAAGGCCATTTTTCATTTCCAGCTGCAAGAAAAGTGTTTCCATCCTGAGGGTACCACAGAAAGCCGCGGAAGGCTGTTATGTGGTCGGGGCTGACTGAGCTGGTCTGCCTCACAGGACGCCAGCTTCTCTTGGCTCACCCGTGATTACAAGAAACGTCCAGAGATTTCTCCTCTTCTACAGATTTTTTTTACGTGACCAAAATACAGAGTTTTTAAATTAAGAGGGTTATGTCTGGATGTGCTTATACGGGTCTTAAGTGTTCTCCTAGAGCGATTAGCACAGAAATACTGTGATACGGGCACCTGGTTTCCTTTGGGGGTAAAAATGTGAAATTCTTAGCCTCGAGAGAATGCCGCAATATTAACAATTTCTGGCACATTCACGCTCGCATCATTCCACTGTCAATACAAATTTTGAAGTCTGCCATTTCCCAGCACCCCAGCAGATGTCCCCACAGTTTACACACACGGTTTGGATGCATCTCACTTTAAAGCAGGAATTTTCCTTAACATTTTCAGGGGAAAAATACAAAGTTTTCTTTTTAGTCACCAAAGAAAAAAATGCATTTATGACTTCCAGGCCAAAAGCTTGTTGCTAGGAATAACTCAAAATACTATAATAAAAGCCACTTTTCATTCTAATCGGTTGGTTGGTTGAAATCGAAATGCTCGATGGAGCCCAACTTGGAGGCAGGTTTCCTGGGGAGCTGGGAATGGGTGCCATGGGCGACCACCCAATCCCACGCTGCTTCTTCAGTTGGTTCCTTAATAGCTTATCAGGCTGCCATTGAGGAAGCCAGTTTTCGATCTGGTCTTAAAATCCAGCCTCCAGGAGACTGCCCTGGGCTACCAAGAAAAAAGAAATCACCTCTAAGAGCTATGATCAGCTCATTCTTTGGGCTGTGGCAGGCTGGTAGTTCTGAGCGCCTCCAGGATCTGCAGATCTGGGCAGATCTCTTGGGAAAGGTGAACTCTGATTTTTTGCACAGTGCATAACAGCTAAAAGGCCAGGCTGACATCTTAGTGTAGAAAAATGTTGATATTCTTTCATTTTCATTTTTAAACAAAACCAATAACCAAAATCCTGCATGAAACAGTTACTTCTTTATACAGTTTTACACTTGATTGGCTTTCGAGGACGTACTTCAACATTTTAAAATTAAGATAATGGCAGAGCTGTTTAAACACTTACTGATGCAACACCAAGGATTCAAAGCCCCATTTCCTACTCACACTGATGATCATCTCTCATTTAATTGGTTTCAAAGGAGTACTCAAACAGTAAGCTGGATGTGATCCACTGCAACCCTTTCCGGGCCACTGGCTAGTGAGACTAGTGCTAACCAGATGGGTCAGCTTAGGTCAGATTCACTTCTGCCCTACCTTAATTTCTGTCTGCCCTTAACTTCACACAGGGCATTCCACCATTCTAAAACAAACAAACAAAAAACAAAACAATTTTAAATTTATTTCTTTATTCAGCCTTGGTCTGAATTAGCTTGATCCCATTAGTCAGAATGAATCATGTCTCCAAGTAAATATTTTTCTAGTATCTTAACTAAGAATGAAATATTAAATTCTGTGGCTTAGCAAAAATAACAACAGCTATGTACATAGAGATTTTTGCTTGGAAAATGCTTATAAAAGGAATTCTACGGTTAGGGGTTTTTTTAAAATATATATTTTTAACTAGATCGTCAGAAATGTATTTTAATTGCTAATTCAGTGATCCTAAAGAAACTACATAACACCTCCCTAAAACCTGTGTCCGAGATTTCAAGACCAGCCAGTTGATTTGGTTACAAAACTCCAATAATTTAGAGGACAGTGTTTTAGATAGCATTTTTTCTCCCCAAATTGGCAAATTCTTAAGTTCTGCTCTCCACAAAGTAGAGAGGCGGCAGCAAGGGCACAGCTAGCTTTCCTCCGTGCCCTGCCAACAGGGCAAGCAATGACTTGCAGGAAGGAAGAAACAATTCAGGTTTGTGCATGCTTAACCTCAAACTAAGGGGTTGCCAGTCCATTTAGTACAAGCTTCCAGACATCCGCCCCTGAATGCCTATAGCCGGAATAAGAAATGACAGAGTTTTTGTCAGTCAGCAGAGAGAAGAGGATGGAGCCAAAATGCAGAAGTCTCAGTTCTGGATTTGTGTGGTTTTCTGTCTTGTCTCCCTCCAGACACTGGAGAGATGCAAAGCGGATGGACCTGTCAGTGCAGAGCTGCTCTGACTAAAAGATCTTCTAGAAGCGCAGAGCCCGTCTTCTGACATTTCCATTTCCAGCCCTGGGTTAGCTAGCTTTTGTACTCTGGCTATCTGCTGCTAGGAAATGAGCTGTAGAGGATCAACACAAGGCAGCATAAATCAGAAACTGCTCTGGTCTGCTTGCGTCTCCATAATCCTAAGATACTAACATGGCACACAGCTCACTGATATTTCCCTTCTTCTAATAGAAAAAGGACAAATTTAAAATACTCCATATTAAGAAAGAATTCGAATGAGCTCCGGGGTTCTGTGTATGAAGCTCTGAGTCTTTTAAGAAGAAACGTTATCTTCAGTCACATTCACGTTTGTCTTCTAAGCCCACTGTCTTGCTCTTTTAGCATTATTAAAAATTCATTAGTTCAATGAAAAGGGCTCAGAACAATCAGCAATCTAAAGACGCGCCCCTTTCAGTATGCCAAGCCTCAATACAGTCTCACTGTTTCACTGAAGGACTTCAATGCTTGCCACACAGGGGAGGAATTTTTCCAGGGGTTCCTGCCAAAGGATGTTATTGCACCGTTGTTCAAACAGCAGTATGAAGACTCATCTAGGCCAGACAGCAGCTGTCTTAAGTTGTAACATGTTTGCTATAATGTATAACAAGCATCTTTCCTGCATCAAGTGATGCTCCCTAAATCCAAAAAGAAAGTCTTTCACTCTGAAATCCACAGATGAACTAACAGACTTGATGTGATACCTGTGCAGCTATTCCGAGGGGAAGATACAAACTCACAAACTGTTTCAATAGAAGGAGGAAGGTAAACTTAGAAAAAGAGGCTATATATCCCTCTTGCTTTAACTTCACAGATGTATTCAGCATCCCAAGAAAGAAATAAAAAAAGCACCAACATTTCATTATATAACTTTTTGCGATGTTATGTATTCTTGTATTATTTCCTTATCTTTTATAGAATAAGTAATTTGCTAGGGGCATTATAATAAGTTTGCTTGAATAAAAAAACCCAACCAAAACTACATACTAAAGTACCAGGAAGACAACCATAGCATCTTTAATACATACTCAGGCTGCCTGAATAAACTATACAATACACCTTCACTAGAATGCTGAAGGTGAAGAATATTAAAAACACTCAAAAACATTAATAAACCTTAAGTCCAAAGACTCAGTGAAAATGTCAGAAATTACTTCAGAGGGGAAAAGTATTGCCTCTATCACAGTATCATTTTGTACCAAGAAACCTATGGGATATTTTGGATTTGAACAAAAGAGAACAAAGCAACCTGAAAACAGATATGTTGCTATATTAGAAGTCACCGTGGTATCTCAGATGGAAAGTAATATGAGCTGAATTCTTTATTAGCAAATGAGTTACAATGTGGACTGTGTTAAGTCAGCAGATGAAGTACGGAGATAAAGAAACAATAGCAGCATTCTCTGATAGTGACATTATGTATGAAGATCTTGGAAATCCTAAAGTGTCTATACTCCCTAATGGATGAGAGTCATTGGTATTATATATTATTACAAATAGTAAAACATAGTCACTTGGACACCAGGACCTTTTAATTCAAGGAGCAGAAGGAAGTAACAGGACGTATTGGGTTTGCATGGCAAGGTTTTGGTAGCGGGGGGGGCTACAGGGGTGGCTTCTGTGAGAAGCTGCTAGAAGCTTCCCCTATGTCTGATAGAACCAATGCCAGCCAGCTCCAAGATGGACCCGCTGCTGGCCAACGCCGAGCCCATCAGCAACAGTGGTAGCACCTCTGTGATAACATATTTGAGAAGGGGGAAAAAAAAACTGCACAAGGGAAACTGCAGCCGGAGAGAGAAGTGAGAATATGTGAGAGAAACAACCCTGCGGACACCAAGGTCAGTGAAGGAGGAGGGGAAGGAGGTGCTCCAGGCACCGGAGCAGAGATTCCCCTGCAGCCCCTGGTGAAGACCATGGTGAGGCAGGCTGTCCCCCTGCAGCACATGGAGG
>NW_008795686.1:1201586-1207449 GCF_000699145.1 Aptenodytes forsteri | reverse complement strand
GGGGACCCACACTGGAGCAGTCTGTTCCTGAAGGACTGCACCCCGTGGAAGGAACCCACGCTGGAGCAGTTTGTGAAGAACTGCAGCCCGTGGGAAGGACTCAAGTTGGAGAAGTTCATGAAGAACTGTCTCCTGTGGGAGGGATCCCATGGAGCAGAGGAAGAGTGTGAGGAGTCCTCCCCCCTGGACTCCTCTGGAGTCTCTCCTCCTCCTCCTGGAAGGAGCAGCAGAGACAATGTGTGATGAACTGACCACAACCCCCATTCCCCATCCCCCTGCACAGCTGGGGGGAAGGAGTTAGAGAACTTGGGAGTAAAGTTAAGCCCAGGAAGAAGGGAGGGATGGGGAAGGTGTTTTTAAGATTTAGTTTTTATTTCTCATTATCCTACTCTGATTTGATTGGTAATAATTCCCCCCCCCGCCCCCCCACAATTACCGTGATGGTAATTGCTGAGTGATCTCCCTGTCCTTGTCTCAACCCATGAGCCTTTCATTATATTTTCTCTCCCCTGTCCAGCTGAGGAAGGGAGTGATAGAGCAGCTTTGGTGGGCACCTGGTGTCCAAGCAGGGTCAACCCACCACACAGGACTCAGTAGTTAATAGTTTTATGAAAAACTGCTTGTATTTTGGATTTGAACTGAAAGCAGTTCTTAGTTTTAGGGAGGGTTCTTAAGTTTTTAGTTTTACTGGCTGATCAACAGCACAAGAAGCAAAGGAGATACTGGGATCAGGCTTCAAGCAAATGTACATCATAGTTTCCACAGAAAGTTACTCATATCATCATATTATAGAACCAAATTGAGGCTCAGATAACAAACAAAAATGACCCATCAATAAAACCCTGAGAAAATTCATCGAAAACAGCTGTAAAAACAGGAGACCAGACTGCACAGCAGACATCTATATGGGATATTACAAAACAGGAGGCAAATCTTAAAAATACCACCAATGTGAAGCCTAATGCCATGGCCTGTTTGAGCTGGTCCTGCCGGGGCTGCCCCATGAACCGGGGCTGAAGAGCAGAGCAGCTTAATGTCAGCAAGGCAAGAGAGGCAGGGCTGGAAGCTCTCCAAGATTTGCTCTTTCCATCAGCTGGGAGGCAGCTGAGAATAAGCGAGAGCACCCTGATGACTGCACTGTCCCACATTAGAAGCGGTGCTGGCACTTGTCCCGTCTCACAACCAGGGAGGCACAAATCTATTTATATAAACACTTGCCTCCATTTGACTGTGTCAACTGCGGCTTATTTCAACAAGAGAATAGAGATCAGTACACAGATAAATTAATACATTCATCTGAGGTTCTTAAATTCTGAAGACATGAGAACCACAAAAGACATGAGAACTGTAGACCAAAAAGCAAAGCAGTCCATTAGTAAGTTGAGTATTTCTAACTGCAAAATGTTTTGGTTTTAGTTGCATGTTTCCTGTGAGTTCCCTATTGCACAGTTAAGAGGAAAACAAAAAAAAGCAGTTGTTAAAGCATCAAGGAAGAAGAGGAAAAAAAATGATGTGGTTAAGAGTCATGGGAGAAGGTGGTGAAACATCTCCCTCTTGGGAGATGATCTCTACGTGGCCTTGTATCTCCTTCACCACAAGTAAATCCATGGTCTAAAGGCTGTTGATGAACCATCTGGAGGGCTCTAGGCAGGGACTGTAGACAGCGCTGGGAGCTGAGGGACCTCTCCATGGAGTCCCCCAGAAGCATGAAAGGGAAGGGACAGGAGAGGCACAGAGAGCATGCTAGGAGGGGACAGGCCAGGCCACCCTCCCTAGCCAGAACTCCAGGAGAGTATCGGTTATGAGGAGTTGCAAAATGTCAAAAAAAAAGGTGGAGGTATGGATATGGGCTCACTGGTCAGGGGTTACTGAAGCCCAAGGGCCTGCAGGTGACAGGCACTCCTGTGCTACCTCGTTTAGGAACCAAAAAGCAGAGACATACAAGCCCTCCCAAATCCCCATACTGAGGCCCTAATTATGAAGTGACTGTGCCTCCTGACCAGGCCCATCACCTAACACCTAAAGGTGAAGAGAGCAGATTAAAACCAGACAAGGCAATTTGGACACAGAATTAATAAACAGTTTGTTGCCAACTGTGTGAAAAACCACAACATTTTGAAGAGATAATGTCATAATGGTTGGCAGTAAAACATAACATTTAGGTAGAAATGTAATTCTGGTATTGACTTTAAAATACATTGTTAGAAGATTAGGGCTGTTTATTTAAGTCCTGTAAAATTTATAAAATACCCTTTCCATGTAAATAAGCGCACATAGTTAACAGGCAGGACAAAATTTATAGAGACAATTATTTCAAGACTATAAGATCTGAGAAGCAGAGCAAGTCAGGAACCCACAGAAGAACAGAAACAAAATGGAGCAAAACAATCATTCATTTCAATAACAAAGCGTGAGCAAAAGAAATCATAAACCACCCAAATTAGGTCACCATTTCATCAATACATCTAATGTACACGGTGTCAAAGAGGAAACAGTTACATGCTAACAAATTTAACACCTGAATTTTTGGTGGTGTCTCTTTTAGAGAAAACAATGTGGGTATTCCTTGAGCACACCCCACCAATCATCCTTTTGCCTTGTCCTCACTTGTTTTCACATATTACTGGCCGAGTTTGAGTAATGCCATGAGCGTTCAAAGACAAATTAATGTGTTTCCTTTCTGCAAAACTTATACTTCATATAGAACAAGATAAATGCAAGATGAAACCGCACAGATTGATTCCCCAGACATCAGAATAACTGACAAAGCAAACAAGGATTGCTTCATTGGGCTAGTACCTCAGTAAAATAAGGCAGAAACTGCTTTAAGTGATTGTGGCACCTTAGAGACACCCAAGACATTGCATCTTTGCTAAGACGCAAAGCAGGTTTTTGGTTCAAAAAGTCACAGCCAGTTGCAGTTAGCCATAAATGAACTGATCAAGGACAAAAGTAAAAAGAATAACTGACTGTTGATAAAAAGAAAGCTAGAAATAATTAAAAGTTAGCAGAAGAGGCAGACATAATATTAAGCGGTATATACAAGTTAACATTAAAACCATTATCAAATTAGTATCTAGAATGAAATCCTTTTTTTTTTTTTAAAAGCGATTATTGCTAAAAAATAAGAAAATTCAGTCAGGATGGGATCCAGTTCAATATTAAGATACTTGATTGTGAGCGCTAAAGGCTCTTTCATGTATTATATGAGCTCTGCTGACTGTAATAGGAGTGACCACACCTATATGGCACTGAAATTCTGCTATCAGTCCCAAATGTCCTCCTTTCTCTTCCATCATTCTCTAAGCAAAGATTGAACTATGCATGTATCCAGCTTTGACCAAACCATGAACTTTAATCAAGGTCATATCCACTGCCAGTTAATTGGTTGTGAGGACCTTTTCCCAGTAAGATTGCCAGGGATATTCAAATGGGGGGAAGGAGGAAGGAAAACGAAAACATTTTAGAGGATTATCTACAGGATTGCCTGGGTATCTCCATTCTAATTATTTAGGACCACATAAATTGGTAAACTTTTGGGGTCTACATCAGTCCTCCTCTTACAAAGATCGATATTCTGAGGCCTTCAACTATCAGACCTCAGCTGATGTTCTTGCCATTCTGTTTGGGCTTCACTCAGATGATCTGAAGTCTTACAGGAATTAAGACCACACATCTAATGGACATTTAAAATACAAAGCACTCGATCAGAAACAAGTATTACTGTGCTGAACTAGAAAGCATAGAGTACAAAACTGTCAAAAGCAACATTGCTCCATTTTGACATACTCTTTAAAATTAAGGATGATATTCATCCCTAGTGAGGGAACATCATTTGTGCACTGGAGATTATGTGGCATAAAAAAATCTAATCCTGTCTTGCAAATTACAGATAAACTTCACCACAAGAGAAGCATGTTTGGCAGCCCAGCAACACTCCCATCAGCCTGTCATCCATCCTCAGTGAAGGAGCATCCATTCTTGGCAGAGGGCGGGGGGTTTCTACTGAGCCCCTTTAAATATTAAAAATGCCTTATATTTGCATTACATTCCTAGGCAGTTCCAAGAACTATCTTGCCTATCACCCTACCCTGTTCTTGGTATTGCCTTAAAGAAAAAAGGAAAGAAAAAAGAAGCATTTGCAGCACATTACTAAAATGCTCAGACAATGGTGAACCTCATGAACATCCCAATACTGTTTATCACTTTCTGCCTCTTCTCAGCTACTTGACACAAAAGAATTTACTTTGAAGTTCATGGGTGAAGATTTGGCCACTAATATACCTAAGCATGGCACTATGGCAGCTTTAAAGACGACACGAAATGTGTTCACCACACATCACACATTTATGTATATTTGTGTGATAAACAGAAAAAAAAATGGGAACACTGAGAATATGGGAAAGAAAAGGAACGTAGGAGACATCACCCATCAGTATGTTCATATAAGTAAATATCTATTCATTAATCAGACAGAATGTGACAATATGACAGAATTCAGAAATTCAGAATTAAAGATGAGTCTCAACTGCTTATGCATAATCTCCAAGTACACAAGAGTGCAAAAGCAACTTTAAAAGTGTCTTTCAATTAAACATTAAAGTGTCTATCTGAATGCACTGGGATACTTAAGACATGCATTTCAAGAGGAGTGATATCTGTTTCAAAGAGTAAAGTCATGTACTTCAAGTGGCAAAATTCCAATGATATTATGATCTGCAAACCTTCCTGATCCACCTTTGGAGAAAAAATAGTTTTGAAAAGTGAAAGCATACTGAACAGATTAAAAAACACCTCAACAACACCAAAACAATATGAACAACATTTTAAGGTCACTAGAATGAAGTAGAGAACACAACTGTAGACGGTATAACAAATATAGCCTTCATCACCAGCTCTTTCACCACAACATAGCAGAAAGGTTGGTCATCAAACTCGGTTTAATGAAAAAAGATGGTTCCCAGGAGAAAAGAAAAAAATATTAACAGGAAAATGAAAACACAGCTGCACTTGAACAATTAAAAAGCCACAAAGGAAAAATCAGCTACAAAAGCCTGATAAGTGACTTCGTGGCAGCTTTTGGGGGCAGGGGAAGAAGAAAAAGGTGGAAACTGCCGTCAGGTCAACAAAAGTTCCAAGGTTATTTTTCTTTGGTTTGCACTGGTTGAAATACTACAGAAAGTAGATGAAAGGAGAAACAATGTTTAAATCTATAATCATGCATTGCAAAATTAATGATCAAAGGACAGCATAGAATAAAAAATGATGTAAAAATTAGTTTAGTTGGACAAAGTAATCGCTGAGTCTTCAGAGAGTCTGTTATTTCTCATACTGCTAAAGCAACATATCAGAATATTTCTAGGACTGAAAAGGTCTCCCTGCTTCAAGTAAAATGCTTTTGATCAGGCAGTTTTTGATAGGGCAAGTTTTAAGGGACTCTTGTTGAACAGGTTTCCATTGATACACCTCCTTAGCGTGCAAAAGTTGGTTAACTGGTGATCTATGCTGTGGCTTGGCAAATCTTATCTTTGTAATAATGAAAAGGTTTCTAACAATAGAGTCCTTCCCATTGTACAGTTTTCTCACAAATCTTCCTCATTTTACTTCTCTTATCTCCTTTCTAAGAGTTTGGAAAGTCCTTCAAGTCTTGCAGCACTTTTCTGCAATCAGCTAAAGCCAAAACAATTTTCTAAGCGGACCTAAAGTACAGCATTCTCTCTCAGGCCAGAAAAAGGAACGAGGAATAGCTTAATTATTTACTTGCTGTATATATGACTTCCCAGCAGTTAAATCACAAGCTTCAAGAGGCTTACATTGTATTTTCTTTCTTCTTTTTTTGGAGGCGGGGGGGGGGGTTTTTTTA
>NW_008795686.1:1197686-1201284 GCF_000699145.1 Aptenodytes forsteri | reverse complement strand
TGCGTTTGCGTGGCAAGGTTGGGGGGGGGGGGGGGGGGGGATTTTTTATTGTTTTTACTTTTTAGGGGGAACATTTAGCTGTAGAAGAAAGCCAAGAGAGGACTTGCAGAGCCCTAGACCAAGGACAGGTTTCCTTATGCCCAGCTCAGGCCTCACACTGAGTATCTCCAGCTTCTAGGTCCAGCGGGCTCTGCGCTCAAACACACTGCAGCAGTAAGCACCCACCCATTCTCAAGCCCCCCCAGGACAGCCAGACAGGGAGACTGGTACTCCCAGGTCTCCCAGGAACACCAGCAACGATCCGAAATCCGCACTGTCTGCTCCTGCTGGTTGCATCAACATCTGGCCACAAATTCAGCCCTAATCTATCTCAGACAGCTGTTATGTCTGGCTATCCTGAACAGTTTGCAAATATACTCCGGGCAGGACATGAAATTCAGTGGACTGCTTTTTGGACAAAACCCAAATTAAAGCCCCACCAAGACGAATAAGCAGAGGAAAGGAACTTAGAGGCTGTGTGAGACGCTGATTGGTTTTGGCCCCGTTTGAGAGCACTGAAGCTAGAAGGTGGTGAGGAAAGAATACAGTCACTGAGTCACTAAAAATTTAGAAACTGTGAAAGGAATTAGTCGCTGCGTACCAAGAGCAACAACCCAGCTTCTCGCCTGCCTAGCAAATTAGCAGCGAGAGGTGTAAAAGAAGCAGGAAGAGGAAACGAGCAGGAGAGGAGAAAGGCTGGTTAACCACCTTGGCTGGATGGACACACAGACAAGACTTGTTTTACTGCTTTACGGTCATAAAGTTCCTATACTTCTGCCCCTGCTAGTTTGTTTCCTTAACCACCACCAGGAGGTGATTTTAGTTTAATTGTATTATTTGATAATCCCAGTCTCTATGATGGAAGAAATTGTGCAACACACCATTCTTCTTAGGCAACCTCTAGGTTTCAACAACCACAGAAGATACACAGGCCTTCAGTCATCTGTGTTTGGATGCAAAAGCACTTTAAGATTATTAGATGAAAACCAAAAGGATTAAAAACACTCATTAAAACAAACAAACAAAAAAACACCAGGAAAAAAATCTGTGTCTTAGATAGTAGCAAATACCAGCATTCTTCTGTACCTGATCAGGCTACTTTTGTGCTTTCTGGCAAGGGATGACCAAGATGACCTTAGTAATACTCTCCCATCTCAATGTCTATGATCCTACTATTTTCCCTTTAACAGTATGAGTGAAAGGTGCTGTGATGCTGTTCAATAAACCAACACAGATACTGACTGCAGAATGCATGCTCCTGATGCAAAGGTATGTGAACTACAAAAGATCCTAAATACTAGACAGCTAAAGAACACTGCTCAAGAGTGCAGTACCAACAAAGATGACCATAAACACTGCTAACCAACAGGCAAGTTGAAAAAGCAAAGCCAACTGGCCTCTCATCCATTTCTTTTAAGTAGCTCACAAACTATTAAATACATAACCACCTTTTAAAACATACCAGTTTCTTTATTCTGGCACATGGAATTAATATGTTACTTTATTTTGGCACATGGAAGGAATGAGGTAAGGGTGACTGATGAAGTCTCTCAGCAGCTTCAAATTCTGACCAGTGTTGATAGCACTGCAGACCACAACATCTGCAACGTGAGCTATATCACTGTGCATAGAAGCTATTTAATGCAATATTTCTCAGTTCTTGCAGAAGGACGACAAGCTTGCAACACCAAAAATATTTTTGAAGAGAATATTTTCCTGTTCCTTTTAAAAATCCTTGAATGCTATCCTAATACTGTATCTATACATCTTTGTGCAAGATTGGGCTAACAAATAATAGTTGCATTAACATGGGAAATACTAAACCCACTAGTTGAACGTTTCTTTCCTTACACATTTTTAATGAACTGCTGAAAAATTCTCTTCATTATGTGCTCATCCAAACCACGGCCGCCCCCCCCCCCCCCCAAAGTAACATGGGAGTCTGTAATTCACTTAATACACTTTAGAAAAGAAAAAGAGCTTGCTATGTCAAGAGAGATAAATTGTTGTAGTTGCTTTCACAAAGAATACAATACATTCTTGCCTTTATCTACAGACTGCAAATAACTATCATGGTATTTAAAGGAATAAGACAATTGTATTACCTTTACTATTAATCCCTTTGAGTCAACCATCCATATCCTTTTGATAGCTGCATCTTTAGATACCCCTTCTTTTTCCATAGCCATAACAATGAGGTTTGCTATCCCCAGTGCAGCCTGAAGGAAAGAGAAGAAAAGCAGTATACGGAACTAGAAATGAAAGAAATCCCCTGCTCACGTGCTTCCTCTACCCACTATTTTAGATAAGTTTCTTAATTTTATTTAAGAAAAAAACTGAATCATTATTTTTTCATAAAGTAAACACTAATGAACTGTTGCTACCATCTGGTAATTAGAAACCATAATGTAGATAAATAGTATAGATAAATCTTAAATCATATAGATAAATCATAGTCTAGATAAATCTTAAGATGGCATTTACAGTGTGGAGAGCATAATAAATGTTTAAATTCTAATGAAAAATGCTAAAACTAATATTTATTCCACATAATCATCTCAGAATATATTAAATATTTTTTCTTCTTTGAAATTTTCTTTTGTTCATTAGATTTTTTTTGTAATTTAAACCAAAGGAAACCACACTCTGCATGCCAGAATGTAAAATGCAGTCCTGAAAGATTTTTTGCTCTTATCTTTTTTTAAAATGTCCATCAAGAAGGTAAGTCTCCTTTTACCTACTATTCATGTGTTTTGTAACTCTAGACTTGGCTGTGCTCCCAGTGAAAGCAGGGGCGAGAAAAATTCACTTATCAATATTTTGCTGAAACATGTATCATTCTTACTGGATTTTATAGTATTTCATCCAACAGATCAAATGTCATGCAGGTACAGATTGAAAAACAGGCAACAAAATGAGCCAACAGACGACTCAGTATTTCTGATTACCAACTCATATACATATTTATGGGGTTGATTCTCTTTCTTGTTCTTTATTATTCAGTTTCACTGAGAATCAAGTGAGATTCCCTTTTTTTAGTTAAGAAATAAGTAGTTGTATTAGGAATGACCTCCCACAGTAGGGATATCTACCATTACCTCTTTGCAATAACAGGCACACTGACAATACTAATGAAAAAAAAAGCCACCACATTAGACCAGTGACGAGTGGCGTCCCGCAGGTCCATATTGGGACCGGTACTGTTTAATATCTTCATCAATGACATAGACAGTGGGATCGAGGGCACCCTCAGCAAGTTTGCAGATGACACCAAGCTGAGTGGTGCGGTTGACACGCCAGAGGGATGGGATGCCATCCAGAGGGACCTGAACAAGCTTGGGAAGTGGGCCCGTGTGAACCTCATGAGGTTCAACAAGGCCAGGTGCAAGGTCCTGCACCTGGGTTGGGGCAACCCCTGGGATCAATAGAGGCTGGGGGATGGAGGGATTGAGAGCAGCCCTGCCGAGAAGGACTTGGGGATCCTGGTGGATGAAAAGCTGGACATGAGCCAACAGTGTGCGCTCGCAGCCCAGAAGGCCAACCATATCCTGGGCTGCAT
>NW_008795686.1:1196680-1197422 GCF_000699145.1 Aptenodytes forsteri | reverse complement strand
GACAGGACAAGGGGGAATGGCTTTAAACTAAAGGGGGGTAGATTGAGACTAGATATAAGGAAGAAATTTTTTACGCTGAGGGTGGTGAAACACTGGCACAGGTTGCCCAGAGAGGTGGTGGATGCCCCATCCCTGGAAACCTTCAAGTTCAGGTTGGACGGGGCTCTGAGCAACGTGATCTAGTTGAAGATGTCCCTGCTCATTGCAGGGGGATTGGACTAGATGACCTTTAGAGGTCCCTTCCAACCCAAACTATTCTATGATTCTATGACCATGGATTCATCTGTCTGTTGAACATTGAGCAAAACCAGAGGAAGGAACTTCAGAAAGACGGGCAGCCTTGATGTACAAAGGCGTTGACATGCCAGACATGGATGCAAGTCACTCTGAAAACTACAGACCTGATCTCAGTAGCACCAATTATTGAACCAAATTAAAGTTATCTGGACTACACAAACTGGATTAGTATATTGCACCTATAGTGGGGTTTGGTGACCATGAACAATATTTTTCAGAAGTCTGCATGGGGTTGTAGACTTCATACAAGAGATGACAGCTAGCCACACTGTAGGTAAGTACAACCTTTACTTGTGTGTCAGTGGCTTAGAAATTTATACTGAAAAATTAGTATCAAAAAATAATGTGCATAAAAATATTCAGAAATGGAGGATCTCATAGAATCACAGAATCATTAAGGTTGGAAAAGACCTCTAAGATCATCGAGTCCAACCATCGACCCAAC
>NW_008795686.1:1173761-1196143 GCF_000699145.1 Aptenodytes forsteri | reverse complement strand
ACACCCCCAGGTCCTTTTCCGATAGGCAGAATACTGAAAAACTATATTTAATGACAGGAAAAATCAAAGGGGCACTGCTTCTTACTAAATAACACTGACTCTGGTAAATACATTTTATTTCATTTCTCTTTGGTGGCCTGATATATTTCCTCATCTTTCCAAAAAGTTTTGTTTGTTTATATTGAGAGCAGTTCAATAATTTACAGCTGAAGAGCTAAAACCCGAAGTTTTAAAAAGAGAACAGATCTCTGCAATATGTCTTGTGAAAAATATGAGGCTTGACCAGATGATCAGAGATTTTTCAGTAAGTTTACATTTGAATTAAGAACCAACTTTCAGCAGGTATTAGTGATCATTCTACCCATTTCATCTTCTTGCTAACTGGATACATATAACTTGATTAAATATTAAGAAAAATCTTCATAGTACAATTTTTCCTGATGTATAAAATACATACCTCTCCAGCTCCCTGGAACAACACTGTGTGATCTGATAACCTGTTATTGGTGATACGCAGAGCTGCAAGAAGCCCTGCAACAGCCACAGATGCAGTTCCTGAGATAAAAAAATGAATATATTTGGTTATTCTGGAAATAATTACAAAGCATTACATTTTAAATAGTTCCACAGCATCTTGCGGCTAAAAGATACAAGTACTTAGGGTAGTAACAAAAAGTTCAGTGGAATTGGAGTTGATCTACTTTATTCTTATGAAAGTCAAATGTAAGTGGGAATATCTTCAGAGTAAAAGTAAATAAAATATGATTGATTGATTCTACTGGATGGGCATAATGGCTGGGGCATTCGAACTATTATAAAATATTCTGGTTATGACCTTTTTTGGGAGGAAAGGGTGTGAGAGCCAGACAGAAGTATTTTGAAGGACTCCAGATACTGAAAATTAAGATACTGGTCTCATTCTTCAAACAGATATACTTCAAATACAGTAAAATACAAGACTAAAATAAACCTTTATTTCTCATAAAATACAGTAAAATACAAGACTAAAATAAAACTTTATTTCTCATGGGGAGGTTGTCAGAGTAGAAGAGCAAACTGAACATTTACAGAGAAACTAAGCTAGCTGAAAGAGTAAGGACAGCTTATTTAAGACACCAACTGTCCTACTGCATCTGAAAGCCCTCGGGACTCCAGTCTACTGTGAAAGGGGTACTAGCATCTAAAACATTGGAAGTACCTTTTAAATCTATCTTTGAGTTATGCCACACAGGGAAAAAGGCTAACATTTATTTTTATGATTTAGCCTGTGGAGGTCTTTCTTCTCCAAACCAAAACCACAGAGAGCGAGATACCCGTCTGCCTTTGAATGGAAAGATTTTGGTCCTCATCATGAGAAACACCTCTTAAGAAAAAGTAGAGCAATAAACGGATCTCAAGTAGGCATCTAACCCAAACCTGTTCACAATGGCAGGATCAACAATACCTCTGGGATTTCTGACAGATCTTTGTCTAACTTGTTCCTAACATCTTCTTTCGAATACTCCTATGATCTCCTCAGCAAGCTATTCCAGTGTTTCAATATACTTTTTGTTGAAAATTTCAAATCTAAGTGTTTTTTCTTCTGCTTCTTCTTCTATTTTGGCCTCGTCTTATCTACCACTGGAAAACCTGTTCTTTCATCTTTGCAACAAGACGTGTATTATATTTGAAGACTAACGATGTCCCAACCTGCTTTTCTTATGTGGAACAATCCCAATTCTTCCACTCTTTCAGAAAAATACGTTTTCTAAAACAGTTAGCACTCATTTCTCTCCTCTGGACTTTATCCATTTGTTTCTTATCTTTCTTGAATTGCAGCATCCAAATCTATAGACAACACTGCAGCTCAATCATTAGCACTGCCGAGTCTAGCTGTCAGCTTCTGTCACGCTGAAGAAAGTTGTATTTAGTCACCAGGACATGGTATCTGGCTCTTCTGATCCAAAGACCAGTTACTCCTTCTCCCCAACAAAGCCTACTGGAGGGGGAAGGCCTTCTTTCATGGTTTACTGACTTCAGGTAACAAGCTTGTATTTTTTACAAATGATCATCGTCACTAAAGCCCAGGCACAAGGTGGCCCAAAAAAGACAGTCCTTATTCCTGCAATGAACTTGGATCCATTAAATATAAGAAAAAAGCCCAAGAAAGTGCATCAGTTTTCAACAAGTTCACAGAACCCAGAAAGACATCCTGTGGACAGGGATATGGCAGTGAGGTAGATGATGCCAGCAGAAAAGTTGTGCTCAGTGTGCCTTTTCAGAGGAGGTTCCGAAGAACCGATAGCGGACAGCATTGATTTAATCAGGACTGAAAGAGCTGTATCAGCCACTAACGATTAGGTATTGAAAGTGGAAAAATGGGTTTCAACAGTCTTTGAGGATTTATGATGCCTATCTGATTCAGAGAGAGCTGAACCACAGGGAGACAAACATGAGCCCTGAGATGTCCCCCTTGTTCAGTTCTGGGCATAAGAACCTAATTCTTCCTTCTCCAGGCAGTGGCTGCCATTGACTGACCCAAGGAAACCAAAGATGAGCCATAAATGATTTTGAGAAGCCTGCAAGAACGTGCAAGGAGGAGATCTGCTGGCTCCTACAAGTCTGTTCCTGATCACCACAGCCCTAACTGCAATTGTCTACAAGCCACCTGGTTGTTTTTGAGGGGAGAATTCACATTGCTACTGATTTTTCCTCCAGAAAAAGTGTGAAATAGGTATTACCAGCCCTCCAAAAGCACTTGGCCCAGAATCTGCACATTCAACATTTGCCCTTAATGTGCAGCTCCCCTGAAGGATGTACTTTTGCTGTTCACAAGCCTACTTTCTCATAAGCGAGGCGAAGTTTAAGGCTGAGACAGCAGTAATCTCTACATTAAACTCAAGGAGATGCTCAAAACAGGTATTCATATTGCAGGCATACAGACCATTAAGTTTCAAATACATGTAGCTAATGAACTAAAAGAACAGAAGTAGTAAGAAGCCTGGTATTGGGTAACCCTCTCCTTAAAAGATGTCATTTGGGTGATGGGTTTGAATCTGTGGTTTATAGGTAGGATCATCTGAGTTTCATGAATGGTTACGTTTTCAAGGCAATGCTTAGTAAAATTTAAGAACACATTTTCAAGTTAGAAAGTCACTTCTTGAAGTAAATCCACCTGAACAGTTCAAAAACATGTGTCTTTAGAACTAAAAAGTTTGTTACGTGCTTTTGATTATGACTTTTCCTTTCAATCATCAGAAATACAGGACACCTTGTTCTCATCCCACTTAATGTTTGGACCATACAAATTTGTCAGTTTTAGCTATTTAGTAATTTTTATGACTTGTTCTGAGAGCTGAGATCATTTACTCTCTTCTCCCTCATTTCTAAATAAAAATATCTAAAAAATGGTTCCTCTGAGGCACGCCTTTGGGAACAACAACCGTCGGACTGAGACACTTCAACCCCACAGTATCCAAGAGCTAGCTTGTTTCTTTCCCAGATGAAATTAAGTCTTCCTCTGGCGAGTGCCAAATTGGCAAAGACCAAAAATGGCAAAAGAGAGAAGTCAGACCGTGCTCTCAGTTTCCCTTGGTACTCTACCAAACAATCCTCATAACTGGCAATGAAAAAATCCCATCCTCTCGTTGGATGCCAAATTCTTTCTTCTATTTTATATTACACAGCTGTGCTTGCAGGGGAGGAGGAGGAAGCCTACATAACATGGCTTATTCCTAAGACCATCGATCTGGTCTCCTGAAAAGGAAACCTGAGCTGGAGCACTGTAAGGTCCTGTTTCCAGCCCTTGAAGACAGAAGCTGTGACCACAGCAGCACCAGAGGACTTCTCAGAGAGCCGGGAAAGCTGCTCTTCAAGCTGCTTTCTTCTGACAGAGACAAAATGAAACACTGAAAATTTATAACGAATGGGATCCTGCTTATCTTCATGGCTGATGTACTGTTGCTAAGTTTGTTAGCCAGAAAAATGGACTACGATTAAGTATTATCCGTTGGCATACTTTTACAAACTCTATTACAATACCATCTTCTGTTTTAAGGAAAAAGAAAAGAGGTATGAAACATGAATAAAATACTACATTGAATGTCAGTAACATTTTGCATTGATTATTTATGCAGGATGTGAGTTATTACCTGTATGTTCATTATGAGGGTGATTCAGAACAAAGGTTATAGTAGCAGCATACAAAGGCTTAAATATTGTATTTCTCACAAATCACGCTTTGCACAGAAGAACTGCTCTAAAAATGGTATTTTAAAAGTACCCCACATCGGTTTTATTCAGCCATTTGACTCTAAAAAGCATAATAACCCAGTTTATTAGATTACTGAACCCACTATCACTGCTGCTGGCAGTGGCTGTCATCACTCCTCGTCAGCAGCTTCCCTTATTTCTTCCTATTGAAAGGGGGGCACCGTCAGTGTGAATAGCAGATCTGTTTAACCGGAACTGCTCTGACTAACGGCATGACCTTAAATTTCACCCTGAATACTGACTCGAGTTTTTGAAAAGAATCAAAATGCAATTCACATCCATCTGCCAAAGCCTAACCACTTCTCATGAACATTACGAAGCAGAAACAGAATTTCGCTGCTTTTCTGACTGTCATCGCTATAGGAAGGAGAGAAATGGCTTCGCCTCCCTCTCCCACAGAGCACACGTTAAGTCCCTTGTGTGCAGAATAAGATAGACAATGTTCACGGATATGATTTTGAAAACCGATTCTATCTTCCCCAAATTTCTAGAAGAATAACCACAGCAAGTTTAACAAAGGATAGTTTTCTAAAGCAGTGTTAGCTGCTGTGACAGCAAACACTTCGTTATAGTTTTATAGGAAGGTGAGTCATATCTTGTAAAAATATGGTAGATGTGACATTTCAAAGTACACTATTCTTTATCAAGTCTTTGTTTTCTGTCCAAGATTCTTTAGCCTTACTTGTTACTGTAAACTGTACGACTGAGCATGAATATGTCAAAGGAAATCCTAGAGACCACGGCCTTTTGGGGTTGGCACATTATAAATGCTTTGGAGCACAGAGTCTTCTTTCAGCAGATGCAACAATTAAAGAAAAAAAGGGGGGAAAAAAGCCCCAAAACATGAGGAACGAGAATTTAATTTTTATTGGATGTAGTTTAATTTACATTAGCAAGAAATGGCTTACAGCACTGAAGCCTTTGTCCATTATTTAAAGTTTCAAAAAATAAAACTTGTAATCAAGTATTAGTAGTTCCTTTACGTCATTTTCCCTACCTCATCTTAAAAAGCTAGCAAACAAGAAGAGGGGAGGAATTTCCGCAGCACATCCTAAAATCTGAGCTATTCATTCTGGACTAAAAGATTAGGAAGTGGTAAAAGTAAAATTCATATTTCTCAATAGACAGCATAATAGAAATCACATGTTAACACGGTCAGTCTTCCAAATAGCACTGCATAGAGTGCCAGGGAAAAAATAAATCATTCCCCTCTCCTACACTAACTGGGGAAAAAAGGTGACAGTCAAGATCCTGTCTAAAAGGTGTAATCTCAGCTGCGAGTGAGGCAAGTGCTATGGCTGTGGGTAGATCAAAAGGACCCTCTTAAGAGATGGGAGCTCCTTCTTCTTGCCATGAACTGGCTTTTCAAAGCTTTGTACGCGCACCGCCCCACTCTGCAGCCGCAGCAGGCAGGCAGTGCAAAGAGGGGAAAAGGCTCTAGTGAAGGAGAAATGGAGCCTTTTTAAAAGAGCAACTGCTTGGTATATTTGAGAAGGGATAGAGTCCCAGAAGCACAGGGTGGCTGAGGCTGGGAGGTCATCTGGTGCCACCCCCCTCCTCAAGTAGGGCCACCTGGAGCCAACTGCCCAGGAACATGGTGAGAATGGATTTCTTTTTTTTAACCCGTAACAACCAAAAAATGGAACAGAAGAATACTTGTATATACACGTATATACACATGGAAAAGTATACAAAAGCTACAATGGGGGATTTACTTGAAAGCATACTGATTTCAATGCAAATTTACCACTGAGTACCAGAGAGGTGATACCCTGAATATACTGGAAGAAAAATATACTTCACATAACCCTACAGTGTGTGTCTTAATAGGATTTTTTTTATTATTTTATTTTAAAAATCCCAATGTCTGTTTCACCTGGAAGCAAATGTCACTTCATATTATGAAAGAGGTTTTCTACAGTTTGCACATAATATCAGAATTTGAGATATATGATATCAATATATGAGCTATTGCATGTCATTCAACTTTGCATTTTTCAAATTCTTGATCAGAGAATGAATTGGAAGCCCCGTGCCCATCACAACCACAACAACAAACCCCAAACCTTCTTTACAATTTGATTTCAAAAACTGTAATTTCCAGGTACCAAATGTATCATTTCCGATGTTAACGTTAAAAAGAATTGAATCTCAAAAAGGAGAATGCTTGTGACAGAGAAATTCTGACTTCTGAGAACTGCACTGACTTAACGTTAAATTGGTCATAACATAACTTCCAGGTATATTTTTTCTAATTATTCAAATGGCAGTCTGCTGAACATTTAGCATATATTTTAAATCAAACCACACATGTAAGATGGAATAATAATCTTAAATTATATGTGCTCTACATTTTTATTTTAGGTCTGTTTCTTTTCATAAAATTTTGATGCAATTGAACAGCACAGCTGTTAAAAACTAATGACAGCTAAGGTCATGATGGATACCAAAGTAAATTCCAGTCCAGTGCAATCTCTCCATGCAAATATTTTTGTTGGCATAAAATACAGGTTCTGTGTTCATAATGGGGAAAAGCATTGCACCTGTGGGCACAGTGAAATAGAGCTATAACACTAGAATAAAAACTCACAGTATTATATTGCATCAAGAAACACTTATGTAGATTGGCTTATACTGCAGAAGTTTGTCATTTTCCATTGAGATAATTTTAAAGTCCAGGGGTGGGGAAAAAAATCAAAACAATTGAAACAATTGAAATAATTGGCCTGCATAGAAGCAGCAAGGCTAGAGAAATTTATGCCACTATTTCAAATTTAACCACATCAGCAATGACTACAATCAGCTATCATGTGATAAGCTTTGAGAGACCCATGTAAAACAAATGCACGGCTTCTAAGACATGGAAACGTGCCTTAAGCCACTGACTGTGCTTGAGTAGCAAAAACTCTTTCAACAGACACACCGAAACCAAGATGGGTGTGGAAAAGGGAGCGCTACGGCACCCTGCTCTGCGCCAGGTGGGTTTGACGAGGGGCAGGCAGGTACGGCCCGAGCCGATCCCACCCGTGAGTGGGATTTCAGGCACTGCAATCCTGGACTTGTACCCAGGACGACTTCTTTAACCGATCTTAAGAGATTTGTTCAACATCCCCACAGCAGGGAAGGGAACAGGTTAGTTTCTCCAATGGGATTTTCAACCTCCTAAACTGTGAATCGCAACCCTGCCTCCTCCCAGGGGTGATCAAGCAGAGAACATCTTCCACCCTGATAAACAGCTTTGTTTGCCAACAAAAGCCCCAATTCTTCTTCTGGCATTGGTCCATTCCCAGGCAGGTGTTGGAGAGAAAAGAAAAAAAAAAAACAAAACACCAAAAACACCACACATTTTGTATCTTTAAGAAAATTCCACTCTGTCCTTATGACTCCCCCTTCCTAAATATACTGGAGATGAGCAAAGCTAGCAACCCGATCTAATTCACTTATTTCTAAATGTTGTGAAGCTTGACATTACAATATTAATTATTATTTCTCCCATATAGGAAATTATGATTTAAAAAAAAAACAATTTTGGAAAATGCTCTCTAATAGATAGAGATAACCAAATAAAAGTATTTGGTTTGAATCCAAGGCTTTCACTGATTTACATTTCCAAAACCCATTTTCTATATGTTTCAGAGAGGGGAAAAAAAAAGCAGCAAGCTGATTTGTGGTCAGAATAAAAACAAAGAAGAATCCAAGGAAATGAGGGAATATTTTCTCCCTAAAGCAACATTATTGCTACTGTGTTTGTAAAAAAAATTTTGAAAATATAAATATGAAGAAATGATCATAATCGCAGAGGGAAAAAAATTCACCACCCATTCAAACCCAAGATGCTTTCTAGAATGATAAAATAAGAGCAATTTTATTATTCCAATACAGATTTATAGCAGTTGGTCAGAATCCTGTTCGCCCTTGTTCCCAGTTCCTTGAGTACAGAGAGGGGACGTAGAAAAAGTTAAAAAGCTTTTTCCGAAGTAAGAGATGTGACCGTGCTGTAGCAGGGATGGAGATGAAACTGTTTCCAGAAATTCTTAAATATATCTATAGGTGACCCTTAATGGCCAATCTTTAGTGGTTTTAGATCATCAGTGTTTTGGCAGACACTTTTTTCCAAATGTTCTGCAATGGCATCAGTTAGGGGCATGCTGACACCGGGCAAATAGCTGCGAGCTAACAGAAGGCAACTGCGTTTGTCAAAGTTACTACTTGCAAATGGATATTCAGCTTGCCATATTTTCTTTATCTTTTATAGTGTCTGGCAGGAGTCAGGATTGTATATTAGTTTTTTTAGATTTGAGGTACTTAAAGGTCCTCATTGCATCACTAAAATATATAGGAATCCTTTGTCCGGATATCCTGTGGCAGCGAAAAAAGCCTCAAGCCCTTCCATGAAACACAGTAAACATTTCTTTCGATCACTAAAGTAGCTTTGGCTTGACAAATATTTGGACTAGGAGAAACTATGTTTAAAATATCATGTAAGCACTATCTTCAGAAGATGATGGCAAATCAGATGCAATGTTGTGTTTGCTTGCTTTTATTGGCCTGACGCTATTTGTCAGCTTTACTGCTCTAGGGGTAGAAAATACAACTGGTATACAGAGAAGGCCACTCTTTCAAGTAGCCTGGAAAAAATCGTGCCATTTAGAAACTGAAAATCTCTAAGGATTGCTAAAGAAGTTAGCACCATCTATCCTCATTAAAGTTGTCAGGTGAAAGATCCTTAGGGTTTATAAAGCTGGAATAGAAAGAGGGAGAAAAGATCACTGGATCTATATTTGGGCTGTTGTTATTCCACTGCCACATTATAGGGGAAAATGACATCCTACAAAAAAAGTTACTGAAGATACTTATGGGGATATGACGACAAACAACAGAGATCAGAGCAGACTAAATGCATCCACTTTCACCTCCTGGAAGCTGTACAAGCATTAAGGATGGACATCACCCAAAAGTCCCAGACATCGTTTATGAAAATTATCAAAAGACCCACAAACACAAATTAGATTGCAGAAACTGAATAAATTAAAAGACTGCATGTGGCTGCACTTCTAAGGAAGACCGATAGCTGCTACAGCAGCTCAGCCAAAAGCCAAACAGATACCTTCCAACAGTTTTGAACATGAAGACACCTCCTTCCAAGGTGCATGAGAGAGAATGCAATGGTTTTAAAGTGTATCTAGAGACACAGAAGACTTTCTCAGCTTAGTTTACCCATGTTTGGTACACTTTTGCTGAAAAGCTTCTCTTCCATTTCTTTGAAACTACGTTCTAGTTGAGTCTCTTTCTGATTTGGGGTGAGGACCTTCGTTCTGCAAGGAAAGAGAATTCCCTGTGGGAGCTGGGTCTCTAAACAACTAGGGAAACTTCCAGATGCTGTTTGGTCTGCTGTATTAGACTGTCGTAGCCATGACTACACTCAGACCCTGCAGGGTAAGAAGCACCATGCTTCTTACAAAGGGAAATGACATTTTATAATTAGTTTATTACCCATCTGGGAGTTTGTCCTCCATCATTTGTTTCAGATGCAGCAGTACAACTAAGCCAGGCTTGTAACAGAAACATAGTTCATGTGGCCAGCCAAATCCCTAACATCAGAAAGACAAGGGCTATTTGAATTCACTGCCATGCGTTGAGTCCCTGAAATAAGACCTAGGTCCCAAGAATGACTCAAGAATGACTTCCGGAAAACTCAAGCTCCTAATGCTTGGCTTAAAGTGCTACTGCAAACTGTTAGAAATGAAGACAGTTAAACTCCCATTTTTGATCCTGTCACTGCTGAGGACCTCCATCTACCCAAGGAAACACGAGGGGGTAAGAGGCAGCTGGGTGCCCAGGGCCCTCCTTTGGTACCTCTCTCCAGCAGTTCGTCTGACTTCAGTCTCCTCGCAAGGATGGGAGCCAGTGCACTTACTGCCCTAGAGAAAGTTATTCTCCAGTGCTCTTTTCCTGACAGGAAATACGGCAACCCAAGCAGCAGCATCCGCCACTTCAGCCCTGCTTGTCTGTCTTCTTGGGAGGGAAGGGACAAGATGCCTGTCTAGACTGAGCACTGGGGGAATCCCCCTTGCTGATGTTTCCCATCCTAGGTCTTTTCCTTTTGCCAGCTGCTACAAATGATTCAGATGGGAAACCAGAGTCAGGGGGATAATTTCCCTCTAAAATTGAATGCAGCCCTGAGACTGCAAGGAAAATTAGAAGAATATTTAACTGAGTTGTCAGTTTAAGAACTGAAATACAGTTTGACATTTTTCAAGCAAGCTCTGTTGCATGGAGGAACAGTGGAGCAGTTGTCCCTGCAGTGACAAAAAAACTGAGGGAAGTACAGTCCGGGCTTGAGCTTTGACATTTGCCCAAACATCTGAAGTTAATAATTTATATGGGAAAGCCATTCACACACTAAACTATTAAAAAAAAAAACCCTGAAGGGTGAACATCTAAATAAAGCATGAGGCATAAATGAGAGGGGAAAGGTTAAGAACAAAGACAGCTCACCAGAAACCCATGCTGATGAAACCCAAGGCAAAATGTGACCTGTACTGAACATCTTCAAATATCACAGGAAAGCTGATACATTTTTTTCCCTCTGGTACATCAATTAAGACTCATTTTTCTGGCTGGTGAGCATCACAAGAGTGGAGAGAAGCGAAAGAGTCTGTTACCTTGAATGTCATCATTGAAAGTGCAATACTTGTTACGGTACTTATGCAGGAGGCGGAATGCATTAGCATTAGCAAAATCCTCAAATTGAATGAGGCAGTTCATGCCATACCTAGAAAGACAAAAAATTGTGCATTACATTAAAAATAATACATTGTATATTAAAAAGCTATTAACATTTGCAGCTAGATTTTGAATACAAATACAATATGATTTATACATCTACTAATGTGCTTCTGTTATATTCTGTATCTTTACGTTCATATAAATTATCTAGAAGGCATAATTAGACTACTAATACGCTTTACTCAGTTCTAAGTTAAGAATAAGAGATCAGGGGAAAAGGCCTTCATCTCTCTGCAGACATCTCAACAGAAGTCTTCGCTGAGCAATCAGCTAGTGAGCAAAAAAAAAAATTGGCCCCATAAGGAGGGTAGTAAAAAGGTTAACACATTCAGAACACGGATTTTATTGTATTGTCATTATGCAGGGCAGCAGCATGACATCACTCACAATGTGATGCTCGACCATTCTTATTATAAAAGAGGTACTGATCAGAAACACAGTTAATCTAGACAAATGATAAACATGTGAGAACACTTTAAGGAAGGAAAGTGATAGCTGCAAATCTGAATCGAGTTACACGGCTAACGTACACTAAAACTTTGGGTATAGGCAGAGAAGAGGTTATCTACATTTCTTACATCCACTGTTTCACTGGATTGTCAAAACTGATTTTCTGATATGGATACTAGATGTTTCTTAAACAGTATGCTAAGAATCAATGTTATCATCCATTTCAATGTTTTCTCATCCTTGTAGCTAATGAAACAATTCAAATTGACATTTCCTATAGTACTCTGAAATCTCTATGTACTATATTTTGAAAATATAGCATGCAGTTGCATCAGATGAACAATTTCTATCATTTAGCTGATATGACTATCTAAGTCAGTTCAACAGCATGGGTAAGTAACTTTTGATGAACCTTGTGGTAACAGTCTCAAAGTTAATGCCAATCACTACATTTCTTGGAAACAATTCACTGTGTTACCTTGCTGCCTTGGACCCACTGCGTACCAAGGCTGCACTACCAACAGGAAGCAAACAACAGCATTTTTCTAGTATAGGTAGGTGCCTGTGTTGACTTCAACAGGCGTGAGGCATCTCAAATACATCTAAAAATTATCCAAGAGAGGAACACAGGAGTATTTTTTTTTTTTTAAATAAGGAAACGCCAGACTCCTGGCGCTAGACTAATATGCCAACACCTAACAAGTAAATAATTGCCCTGGTGTGCCAATAAGGTTACTCCTAAAATGAAAGTTAATAATAAGTTAAATTAATTTAATATTACTACTATGCATCCTCCAGTCCTTAGATGCATTTCATAATAGTACTGTCTCTGGATTCCTTGCTTAACATTCCTGTATGGCATTCTGAAATATTTCCTTTAAACAAAAACAAAACCAAAACACCCCCACAAAAACCCAAAAACCACCAAAGACATTTCTAGACAAAAACTGTGTAAAGACTGAATTCAAGCTCACAAGCACATTGGCAACAAGAAAAAAGAAAACATGAACATAACTTCACTATCAATTTCATATAGAAAAAAAAAGTAAAACACTAAAAGTTTAAAATATAGGGTTAGTACTAAAACTGTCTGTACAAGTTTGGATCTGGAAATATCACATAAACATTACTTGTAATATTATTCCAGGGTGGGATAAAGTTCTTTAAAAAAAAAAAGTATTATAAACTTAACTAAACCTAATGGCAATTTGCACAGACTAAGGAACCGTTTGATTAAAACTTTAAGAAAATGCTGCATTAAGGTGTTGCTATGCAATTATTACCACTAGGGTCTAACAGGGCAAGATCTCAACAGCACACGTCCTGCTTGAGCTAAAGGAGGTTTTTCCTTATCTGCTAACAGCACAAATCCAAGAGAGACAGTCAAGCAGTTCCTGCTTCATCCAGAAAAACAATACATACATATACTGAGCAGTTCAGTATAAATAATCTACTCTAACATTAATCGAGTTTTTCTTTAAACCATACATATGTTTGGCAACCACGTTAAGCAAAGCCATCAATATAAAAAAAAAAAAGGACAAAAGTTCCTGTGACTAAAAATTAATTTCCATGGAAATCACATCTTCCCCCCCAGCCATATTACAATTAGCCAAAACTACTGGGATTCCACTGGCAGGAATTGTAATCCCTGCTGAAAATAAATACATCTTCAGGTTTTATGGAAAAACCTGGACTTCTTCAGCAGCATAATGACAGGCAACTGTTTAAAAGAGAATTTGGCGAGTCAGTAATTCAGTACAGTAAATCACAACAGTTCAAATAAGAAACTGGAGCTACTTTTCAATAATTAATTTAAATTTCTAACCTGATTCAGTATCTGACATGAAATTCTGTGATTCCGTAAGGGTCCAGGAGCTGACAGTTGCATAATAATATGAAACTAATGAGATTAACACTCTGGAATCCTGGAGCTTGGTTAGAAGTGTTTCTTGGATGTCATTAAGCCAATGTCTGTTTCTTTATTTTACCATATATAACATTCCATTTTCTCATCTGCATTTGATTTTTCTCCATTTTATTACCCATTGCCATTGTAGACATGGATCAAAACTCCCTGTGAATTATATTAAATCAGTGTCCCTGTAGAAAACACTCATCCTATACTGGGCACACTATCCATACTAATTCTCTGAGCAAGATATCATGGCTGTTTAATTAAAATGGAAAAAATGCAGGCAGTCTAATTCTGGGTCTCTGAGATTTTGGTATTATAGCAGAAAAATTTCTAAAGAGCATTCTTATTCGTTGCAAGTGTTATACGTGACACCCAGGTAAAAACCTGAGACTTCAGTGCTGTCCATGACCAGTAGTACCTCATAAGATTTGTGAAGTTTGAGGTCTGTGTCTTCAAAAAAGTCTAATCAAATCCAGTCACTGGGTACCCATGATAGACAAGAAAATGACACAGTGTTTCTCTGTTTGGAGTATTCCCGTTCTCAAAACCACTAACAGATAAGACATACAGATGAGGTAATACAAAATAGTTCATCTCTGGCATTCCAGAAAATCTCCTTGCAATAATGAATTGGCTACAAAGGTGCCACACGGTTCTGGAAGCAGTGACCATACCAAAACAGCCATCAATTATTCTATGACTTCCACATCTTACTATCGCAATCACTTACAGCAGAAAGTTGAGCCAAAACCTAAAATTATGTTCACAGCCAACGGCTCAGTTCCACTTTCCTTCCTGTATCACTCTGCAATAACCTTCCACCCCTATCGCACTCTGATGGACGGGTTTAGGTTGTGGTGTCTCCACTATAAAGGGACCCTCATGAAAGTAGAACATGGCTTCTCTGTTCGCACCTCATACCCTATTGTCATCACAAATCTTCGGTTTGGAACTGCACCTCTTCATAGGTGGGTATGGTAGATAAATGACTGCTGGATGAGAAGGGAACCAAGCACTTCATTGCTCGCCCATGTGCAGTCATCAAATCCTGTTGTGCCTTCCAAACCACTCGAATTCCAGTAACTGTGGGCCACTACAGTGCTGTACTTCATATTATCTTTCAAACATCATGAAAAGAGAAAACAAAGCATAGAGCTACCCTAAAATGTGACAATCTTAAGATCTATCATCAATATTTTATACAGATAGGGCAGACTGACTTTGTTGAGTTTCCTCAGATGACATAGAGTGACTGATCAGGTAGGTCCAGAAGCAAGTAACTGAGATTTGCTATAAACGAAATCATCAGATTTAAAAACAACATTGAACGGTTGTGATTGACTGTTACAGGGGGCATGTTAAAAGCAAAAGGCCTGCAGTTGAATGCCAGCAGCTCCAGGCAGGACAAGAAGATTAGGAGGCAGTTACAAGGAACTGTCATGATAGAAAACACCGTAAGAGATATTTCTCCATATATTAAAAGTAGTGGACTACATATCATTATAGTGTGAAATAAGGGTGTTAACCTATGTTCTGCTTATCTAAGCAGCTAAACTTGATCATCATATACCTTAGGAGAATTTCACCTTCCTATTTGAAATTTTAAGGCGTACACATTTAAAATGTAACCTAAAATCCTTTTAATTTGAACGTGTCACCAACAATAGAGTCACAGGAGCAGGCAGACATTGTATGCGGTTACAATGCTGCAAACATGAGTCACATACAACATATCATGCCTTATCGCTTGCCCTAAACAGAGATAACATTTCTCCAGCTATCACTACTCTTGACCCAGGGATACACAGGGGATAATTGGGGAAATGGACATAACTAACATGCATGTTCATATTGAAAGGTGGTACAAATAAACGGAAGAGAGAACCTACCCAGTGGGCATCAACTGTCTTAACCAGAACACTTGAAGAAATGACGGATCTAGTCCTAGACTACCAAAACTAAGAAAATAAATGAAAATCTGGGACAACATTCCTCTTCAGTGTGCAACCATAATGCCTGGTGAATTCTTGCTCTGGAAAACACTTCTCTGATAGCAATAGCTTGGCTTGACTAGCCTGGCTAGGACTGCTGGATTCTCACAGGCACGTGTTTCGTAGCTGTGAATTCCTCTCTTCCGCCTGTTTGGGATCTGTCACTGTGGCAGATTAAACATACATAAATTGTCCCTAGAAAGTAATAATGCAGATCACTGTTCCCCCTCGTAAATCCTGTTTTGTCACCCATGTCTTTTTGTGTACTTGGATCTTAGTCTCCTGCTCCACGTCATACAGGCAGTCTGAATCAGGATCCAACTGGACGGAAGTTCAAAGCCATCTTTCCTTTTTCTGTTGTGGACAGAAAATACAGCCAAGAGTCGTGGCAAGCATGCAACATCAGATATGTCATCAACTAGGGGAGGCAAACGCTGGACAACGGATTAAAAAGAACCATCCCACTGAATAACGTGTGGTTGCCAGAAAACAGTTTCCAATACTTCTCCCAATTTACAACATATTTTGTGTGACAGCCTTAGCTTTGTTTTCCCCATTTATAAATAAATTTATATTCAATTGTCTGTGACAACAATGTTAGTATTTCAAATCATTCTACACATTATATCTTTATGTAACAGGCTGGAGAAAAATGCCCACAGCTCTTTAACCATCCCAAATACACAGTACTAGCATTTTGGCAACCTGATGCTCTTAAGAACCTCAAACAGGGAAAACCCTCAAGAATCCAGTGGGAGCTGTAAAAGTTTGGGCATCATTTTGAATTCAAACCATATGATCAGTAAAATCCATGCTTAATCCTACAGCTAAGAAATTTTTCTGGGAATACATTTGGATCATTTGTTCTTACTGCCAGCCATTGTTTTGGAAACCTTCCTAAAGGAACAAGTGGTTGTTTTTTAGGTTTCTAGAGCTTCCAAAATCCTATTTGACTATTTTCTTTGTTCATATGGGCCTGGAACTGAAAAAACCTTAGAAACCAGCAGAAGTGGTTGCTGCCACCCATTCCTAAGAAGGAGCAAAACCAAAATGATAGCAACGTTGGTGTTCTCTCCCTTGCCTCGCGCATCATGCAGCCGCTCTGCCAGCCAGAACCACTTATAGTGCACCAGGACGATGTGGGAATCATCTCCTTCCTCCCCACTCCAAACGCTGTAAGCTTGTTCATTTCCATATATCCCACTGCTCAAAACAGATTTAAAGCATAACGGCCACTGCTATAAACTCCTCTTTGTGCCAGGGCTTTCATGAAAGGATGCCTTCCCACCTTCCCTCCTGACAGCTCTTATGACCTGGATCTTCTCTTCCTGCTCTCCCCCAACCTATCTTTAACTTCATTTCAATAAAGCAACTAAACTGCTGCAATGAGGTCATACATTCATCCTAGCACCTCTTCCACTACAATTTTAACCTGCTGGTTAAATTCAACCAAATTTGACCGAGGGGGATAGAGTTTTCCACAATAATTGCTACGTATATGTTCTGTGGAAAAAGGTGGCCAAGATGAGAAACCCTCCAGCAAGCACTGCAGCCACTCTGCAGCAGATGTTACTACTCATGCTGCCTGTCTAACAGCCTGATGTGCTACAGCTGCACAGGACAGAAATCTGTCCAAGGTGTACTCAGCTCTAGCCAGTGCTATAATGCAAATACCTTCCCAGAAGAGGTTTCATTAAATTACAGATAACTTTCTCTCTCTGTCCTGAATTGGACCAGCAAGTCAGAGACAGGACATTCTTCACAGGAAGAGATTTTCTAAAGAACTTAATAGAAACTGTCAGCATCTCTGCTTTCCACATGAAGTCCCATTTTAAATTCCCCCCCCCCCCCGCAGGCAGCCATTGTTTTTGTTTTATCTACAGGCATTTACTTCTTTCTTAGGAGTATTTTTGATAGCCATGTTCTGTTTCCAAACCAATCCTTGCCCCAATGAGCTCAGTACCTATGCAAACTAGGCATGGGGGTAGGGGAGACGGCAGCATTTAGCACCCACGCTAGTACCAGCAGCAGATTCTTGCTTCATTCACGTTCTCCTTAAGGAAATATAATTCTACAAAAGTTTTCCAGGTTATTATTCCCTGGCATGACCACAGTGCTATAGTGTCTGCAGTGCAGCCCTTCTTTGTAACAGTGCTTCTAACAGCCCTCTACCTGCTCTTCCCTTCTCCATGGTGTTCATGGCATTTCTATCCCAGGAGTAGTGAGCACTATGGGCTGGTGATGGCTCATAATGTCCCCTTCCTCCCCCCCCCCAGCCAACAGCACTGCTACATGTGTGGACTTCACGGGCCTTGGGAAAAGCAAGGCTTAGGAGCAGAGCACTGCTGAATTCAGAAGGTCTTGTGGTTGGTCATCCTAGAAGTTGTTGCTTGTAAAATGACCCTATTTTAAATCCCCCCCCCCCCCGCAGGCAGCCATTGTTTTTGTTTTATCTACAGAAAGCATTTACTTTCTTAGGAGTATTTTTGATAGCCATGTTCTGTTTCCAAACCAATCCTTGCCCCAATGAGCTCAGTACCTATGCAAACTAGGCATGGGGGTAGGGGAGACGGCAGCATTTAGCACCCACGCTAGTACCAGCAGCAGATTCTTGCTTCATTCACGTTCTCCTTAAGGAAATATAATTCTACAAAAGTTTTCCAGGTTATTATTCCCTGGCATGACCACAGTGCTATAGTGTCTGCAGTGCAGCCCTTCTTTGTAACAGTGCTTCTAACAGCCCTCTACCTGCTCTTCCCTTCTCCATGGTGTTCATGGTATTTCTATCCCAGGAGTAGTGAGCACTATGGGCTGGTGATGGCTCATAATGTCCCCTTCCTCCCCCCCCCCAGCCAACAGCACTGCTACATGTGTGGACTTCACGGGCCTTGGGAAAAGCAAGGCTTAGGAGCAGAGCACTGCTGAATTCAGAAGGTCTTGTGGTTGGTCATCCTAGAAGTTGTTGCTTGTAAGCAGACAAGCGAAAACAGTTTATCCGCAGCCAGACACCATTTACATAAAGGGCTTCTGTTATGTAAAAAGGGAATTAAATTGAAAGCTTTTGTGGTATACTAACATAAACAATTACTACAAGAAAAAGATGGTCTGTTTTTTAACTTAATTTTTCATCAGCTTAGTTGCATCACACTTTGTAGCAAGGAGTACTTGCTTTTAAAATTGAAGACTCAGAAGTCCATCCTACTGAAATATTAAGTTGAAAACACTTCTAAACATACTCTGTCTAATTTTTTGTGCATTTTCAAAGTGCTGTTAAAGGATTAATATTGATGGTCACTAAAGAACCTGAAGATTTCTTCTACTTCAATAGCTGATTGAATTAACTATCAGATGTCTCAGGGTTGTGTGATATAAAGGCTGTGAAATAATTAATCATAAGTTACCACTGTTGTAAATATATTTTATTTCTTCTTGTAGTAAAGTTTTTCATATTTTATTTTGGATTTAGATATTTGTACTAAAGTATTTCACACAACAATGTTGTCAGGAACTAGGCTTGATCATAACCTTGACTTTTCCAGTGCACACGCAGAGAGTCTTGTACCAGAAATATGAAGACTGGCATGAATGAAGGATGAATGGAAACATATGCAAAAGCACCAGAAGCAGCAGCAAAGCAAAGGTGAAAACAGTGGCACATACAGATAACAAAGGACAAAACTGACTGCAGGAAAATTAGAAAATTGTCTCGTTTACATCAAGATGAGCAAGCCCAAGCTCTGGTAAGGCCACAGCACAGGCAACTCTGGGACTAGGACCCTGCACCTTGATAACAGGAGAACAGCAACAATAGCAATGCACTATCACAGCACATCACGTATGCCAGCCCTTATCCTATGGGTACAGCAAGATGTCATATTACAGCCCGAAGAAACTCAACATGAGAACACACAGACAAATGGACAGCAGACTTGCCTAAAATTTATGAAGGCTGAAGTAAAACCCTGCGGCAAAAGAACCATACCAGCATAGCTGTTGGATCCTAAAGGCATAAAAGACCCGCATCAAATCAGGTTTGTCACCACTAATCACCAGGAGCCCAGGAAATGCACTGAGGGCCCTTTTGCCTTCAGTGCCACGCATGAGCACTGGCCAGACCACATGGACACATACATCCTGGTGCTTTGAGTATGCATGTGTGAGACTGAGTGAATAAAATCAATTTGTTTAGAGATTTTGTAACATAAAACCATAAGATCTTGCACTGAATGTTGTCAAATTAATTTCCTATGGTGGGCTTTGCCAAGTTGCCTGCTCCCCACTGTGAAAAAGTCCCCTCAGCAGGAAGGTGGCTGGATGACACAGTACTGAGATACAGTATAATGCATGTTATACAAATAAATTATACTTTTGAAATTTCACAAACTCAGACATAAGCCAAACTCTCACACTCAGTTCTTGACATACACAAACATCAGCCCCAGCAGACTAGATCACTGCCATGAAAAAACATACCACACAAACTTCCACAATTGCAGAGGTATACGGGCTTGGATAATCCTCAAGTTCAATTTGAGGAGGAAGAAAACTATATTGCAAGTTTTGGTAGTTTCCCTCCTTAAAAAAAAATTCCATGTGGATTTGAAGTAAACAGCAAATTGAATTACTGTGATGTTTTCTCATGAATATGTATTGGTTCACTTGTTACCTGATCCTGACCTCACCTAAGTCAAAAGTAAAACTCCGGGAGCCTGAAAATGCAATTCTACCTCTTCTAGCTATTCTGCTGCTTTTCCCAGTGTTACCGCTTAGCTGCTTTAACTGTGACTTAGACCTAAGAACAATCTCAAATTACCTTCAGTTTTATATTCACTTAAGAGAGATGAGTGCAGATTTGAGACATGATCTGAGAGGGTGGGGTTTTTTTTTCCTTTTCTGCCTCTTCAGTTCTTTAGAGACTTGGCATGGTGACACTTTTGGCTGAGGGAGGGAAGGGTACTGAACAGATGGATTGGTCAAGTGTCTGAGCAGGCTAAATCAGAAAAACAGAGAATCAAGAAAGAAATCCGTCTCAGCTGGAAATAGTGAGTAGCTTTATTCCTCATGAATCTTTAGCTGTAACTAAAGGTGTGTGTCATGTCTTGCCCTCCCAAATATTGAGTAGTCCTCAGCAAGCCCTTTAAGCTTACTTTTTAATTTTAATTAAATGGTTTTCCACTAAACCAAGAAGTAACTGTTGTTATCAAAAAAAGAGCATATAAAATACATTATACTGTATGATAAGTCACCCTACACAGCTTAAATCATTTGAATCTGGTTTCAAATGGGTGTTTCCTGGTCACTTCATGACTGCAATCTTTAAACGTGTGTTAAAAAGTCAATGATTATTACTGTCTGGTTTAGATTGTCAGGAATTTTACTTTGCCAAGAAAAGCATCAGAAAACCACAGTTCTGAGGTTTCCTCTGTGTTGGCATGCACCTGCACACTTTACAAATAAGATTTTTAATGTTCTAAATCTGGACAACTGGACAAAAATTATCAAAAAGATTTAAGTACAGCAGCACTTGAACAATGGTCAACAACAGCAGAGGGCTGTCACGGGGAAGCCCTCTATAGATCTTCCAGGATGAAAGATACTATGTTATATCTATCACTATTCATAATTACTGTGATTAATGGAACCATCTATTCCAAGAAGCCTGGATTCCTATATCTGGACATGAAATGTTTCTCTGGGCAAGTTCTCAGATTTCTGTATTAAAATGAGAGCGGCACTTGGAAAAGGTAAAGGTTCCCATTCGGTTGCACAAATTAGATTTGCATTGACTGTGTGTACTTTAAGGTGGCATTTTGCTTATACAAACTGCATCTTACTTTCTTGAGAATGAACCTTCATATATTCACTGCCCAGACACCAGTTTTCCCCACTTTCCAGAAGGGGTGGGAGGGTTTACATTACAGCAACAAGAATAAAAAGAGATCCTTGGCTGATAATTCTACACCAGAAAGTTTCATAATAATTCTTCAATTGTATTTATTTAACTGCGTCTAATAGCATTTAAAAATACTACTTCAATAAAGGCTAATTTATTAAGGTATTTACTTAAACATATGAGAATTCCAGCTTGGGTCAACAGGATTATTCCTTTGCTTTAACTTAAGTGCATGCTTTGATGCCTTACTGAATCAGGCCCGAGTGATTTATAGCAAATGCAATACCTTTTTGGAAAAGATATTGTATCTTTTGCCAGATCCTAAAGATTGCTAAGTGGCTTTAGGAGGTTAAAACAAGATGCCTGCATTTGCTTCATATTTGATTATATTTTTATGAGTTTATAGATATTTTTCCTAAAATAAAAGATGCAGTTGGATAGCCAAATTAGTACAAAGCCTGGGGCAGCACATCTGCTCTTTCCCCCTGCTACTTAAGATATAATGAACAGATGGAAATCTCGCTTCCACCACTGACAGCCTTCACCTTGACTGTTAAAAGGCAAAGAAGTAATGACCTTTCAGAAATGTCAAAGGGAGACTGGTAACAAGAATACTTAAAGTATTTCCGACAGATTAAATACACTCCATAATCTTTGTACTGTTTGATCATTTATGAAACACACCTCTCCCTCCCCAAATACTTGATGGTGTTTTTAAGGCATTAAAATATCTTATGTACCTGCAACACAAATTACACTTGAGAATAGCAGCATATTGGAGGGTAGACCAAAGAAATACTTGATGGTGTTTTTAAGGCATTAAAATATCTTATGTACCTGCAACACAAATTACACTTGAGAATAGCAGCATATTGGAGGGTAGACCAAAGAAATGGAGAATCATAGAATCATAGAATCATTGAGGTTGGAAAAGACCTCTAAGATCATCGAGTCCAACCGTCAACCCAACACCAGCATGCCCACTAAACCATGTCCCTAAGCGCCTCATCTACACGTCCTTTAAACACCTCCAGGGATGGGGACTCAACCACTTCCCTGGGCAGCCTGGTCCAATGTTTCACCACTCTTT
>NW_008795686.1:1161604-1172089 GCF_000699145.1 Aptenodytes forsteri | reverse complement strand
AGCTCCCCGTTCAGCCAGGCCGGTCGTCTTCCCCGCCCATTCTTCTTACGGCGTACAGGGACAGCCTGCTCCTGCGCCTTTAAGACTTCCTTCTTGAAGATCGTCCAGCCTTCCTGGACCCCTTTGCCCTTCAGGACCGTCTCCCACGGGACTCTCTCAACCAATGTAGAACTCAATGTAGAACTTAAGCAAGAAGGAACTTACTATTTTCAAAGCATTATTTAGACAGCATGCTGTTTGACTTGAGGAACTGTGAATATTACAGCTGAATATCACAGAATCACAGAATAGTTGAGGCTGGAGACCATCTCGTCCACCCCCCCGCTCAAGCAGGGTCAGCTAAAGCAGGCTGTGCAGGATCACGTTCAGACGCCTTTTGGATATCTTCAGGGATGGAGACTCCACAACCTCTCTGGGCAACCTGTGCCAATGCTCCATCACCCTCACAGTAAAAAGTTTTTTTCTTAAGCTTAAACTTCTCTTACATTTAAGCACAATGTTTGTGTCTACTTTCTCTTGTCCTGTCACTGGGCACCACTTATAAACAGCCTGGCTCTGTCTTCTTTACACACTCCCTTCCAATATTTGTACACACTGATGAGATCCCTCTGAGCTGCTTCTTCTCTGGGCTAAACAGCCCCAGCTCTCAGTCTCTCCTCAGAGGAGAGACGCTCCAGTCCGTCATCATAGTGGCCCTTCACTAGTCACTCTCCAGTATGTCTCTCCTGTAGTGGGGAGGCCAGAACTGGATACAGCACTCCAGGTGAATATGGATGATAAAATCTAACTGCCCATATGATGTGTAGAGCATTAATTATTTGACATAATACAAAGACCTATTTCTTCTTCAATTGGGCAGGACAAATTTTGCAGTGTGACAAATAATTTATATGTAAATAATAAGACTTAATAAAAGTGTGGATACCTGTAGTGGGGAGGCCAGAACTGGATACAGCACTCCAGGTGAATATGGATGATAAAATCTAACTGCCCATATGATGTGTAGAGCATTAATTATTTGACATAATACAAAGACCTATTTCTTCTTCAATTGGGCAGGACAAATTTTGCAGTGTGACAAATAATTTATATGTAAATAATAAGACTTAATAAAAGCGTGGATAGGATAGGATAGCATTTGGCTAGTTTTTCAGCGCCAAATCCACTTCCATTTACATTAACGTCTTCAGAACTAGATCTAGGTGATCCATACCATAATTATGAAGAAAGCCCTTTATTGTACACAAAATCAGTAACTCCATTATGCCTAGACTTGATGCTGGTCTTTACTCAACATCACTAATTGAAGGGGGGAAAAAGGGGTTTCTTCTGCGTACATATAAGACAGAACAATTACATTTCTAAAGCATCCTTCAGCTTTCCCCCCTTCTGGATTACAACAACTTCACTGGCGCTCTATATGCTGCACTAACCGTGAGGGTTTGAGTGCTTTTAAATCTTGCAGATGCCTCGAGTTGGAGGTACCTGACATGTCATGGGGTTGGATCTGAAGAACAGACTTCTTTCTTCCACAGTGGTTCCACAGCAAACACGGCATGCTATACTGCCTTTGCACTGTAATCTCAATTATGTATGAAACCTCAAACCGGAACCCCCTGTACTTAACAATGGAGCTATTATTCCACTGCGTAGAAAAGATTGACCTTTATTACATTTATTCCAGGATCAACTTCAATGGAGAATCACCAGGATCAGACAAAATCCTGGGACTTCAGGAAGGGTATTTGAGAAGCCATTTGGGACTACATACTCTCATGGTACTTGACGGTAAAGAAACTGGTTCTTTAAGTCTCTCCTCTTATTTCCCCAAGACTGGGAGAAAGTAGGTTGCAAGAGAATTTTTTTGTAGGTTTTACAATTACTGATTTTAATTACAAGTTTCTACAGTTAAAACCATGAAAAAATGCAGTCTACCTTGGACACATCAGAGATTTTTTCCAAAATAGCTCATAGCATTAACCATCACCATTTACCTATGTGAAAATTATGCTGTGCCCCTAACTGGCTAGCATGGTATATTCCTTAAGTCAATCCTTATTTTCCTTAAGCATTTCTTGGAGGGAAGGGAAGCATATTACAGAAATTTATCTCAAGCATCCAGGAAGGAGCTCTGGAACTTCTGAGTGCCCCAGCAACCACTGAATTCTGTAATATGTCCCACCCCAGCCATTGGTAGTGAACATAATCTAGCAATGATAATTTATGCTAGAAACTGGTTTTAGTATGCAGCCATTTCAAAGGTGGGGAAGTAAAAAAAGCTCAAAATTAATTTGGAATCCCTTCAGTCAAAACCAATACTGCAAACTCATGAAAAGAAGATCAGGCACATGAAATAGTTTTCCTAGATGGATAAATACACGGGTTGAGATCTAAGTGACATTTCAGTAGGAGAAGATGGACAAGGGTTGAAAGGAAGTGTCACATCTCATCTTAAGCACACTGGGACTGAATTGCATCTTATGCCTGGGGTGTATACCATAGTCTTAGGCACTGTGGAATAAATGCCCTTGCAACCATACACAGGGAGAGAAAATCAGCAGTATCTTCAGATGCTAGTTGTGGTTGTATGGACTTCTGTATTTTGTACAGAAATATGGCAGCCTGGTCTCTTGTGACCCACTTTCCTTCCAAAGTCAGTCTACAGAATGCTTAACAGAATACCCTCTGAGAGCCTTACAAAGAGGGAGCAACCTTAGCTTCTAGTCATCACACCTAGAGGAGATGCTGAAGGACCAAATCTCAGGAAACTGGCAAAATCTCTGTGTCTGTGGTTTACCAGCTTCCCCAGTATGCAGGTCAGCAGTGACAAAGACTGGAGCCCAGAAACATGGGATTCAAGGCTTCCTAAGAAAATCAGTAAGTTGTACGTCCTTGAGTGCACTGAACCTTACAGGTGTTCTGATCCTGAAGAGGAAGGGAAGATGACCTATTCCAGGCAACTCTTCAGTTCCACTCTGACTCAAAAGAGAAAGAAAGAAGCACCGAACTTCTGCTACATTGGTATCAAGATGGTTTATGGGTTTTATGCGCAGCGCTGCATTAGAAGAAGAAGTCTGCCCAGACAAAAACTGAACTGATCCTGTGTGATTTTAAAATTCTTCATAATCATGCTGTGATGATGCAGTTTCTGCCACCATCCTGGTCAGAGATTTTTTACGTATGAAGAAATAACCTTGACATTTACAATTGCCTTAAGTCAATCTCACTGTCTTTAGGGATGGCATTACTCTGGAAAACACTAGATCAGTGTTCCACAACTCTTTTGTAGTCTAAACCTTGTATCAGATACAGGCCCAAAGGGCATGCAACTTCCAATTTCTCTTTTGACTCTTTTCCAAGAACACCATCTACATGGGCTCTAGGATGTTTTTCTACAATATATCTTAAGCATTTAATCTTTTTTCCATTCTACTCTATTTGCATTCTTAAGATCATTCAGACAATTAAACTACATGACTAAATCTCTGCTCTCCATTACATACAATCTAAATATCATGGCAAGACAGGTCCAGGGGCAACTAAATGAAAGGAGATGGGGAGAAATAGGAAGAAAAAGCAGCATTTATCCCTCTGGTGAGCCCTACAGGAATTCATGCATACGCACAATGTAATTCAGTATTTTAGCATAACAACTACTTGGGGAAAAAATAAAATCATTACTAATGAAGTTTACACATGACACAAAGATTGGGCTTGTCATGAATTATGAAATAGGGTGATGTCTTGTAAGCCAGGCAAAGACAGAAATATATTTATTTCAATGTGGCCAAACATAAATTTATAAAGCAAGGACCAAAAGTGAAGAACTCCATTCAGGAAAGATATATTTCAAAGAAAGCTATAGGTAATGGACATATACCATTGCTCAGCAAATATAACAGCCAAACTGGTTAATGCATATAAGGGCTGTACAGATAAGAGATTATCAAATATGGATGGAGTAATCTTACCTGCATATTTGGTATAGTCTAACCAGTGCTACAGTACTCTGCCCATTTCTGATGTCTATAATTAAAGACTTAAATAACAAAAACAATTGACTCTAACCAAATGCCCCATTTTATGCAGAAGGTCAGACTAGTTCACAAAAATGTTTTCTGGCTTTATAAACTTGCAGTACACTGAACGTGGCTAGAATGTTTAATTAACATACAATAAATCTCACATTCACTTCCAACCATTCAATTATGTTGACACACTCAGCACGCTATGGGATGGTTGAAAGGACTTACAAAAGGTAGGTTTTCAACAGCAATCTGAAGGAAGCGGAAAAAAGTTGTGTTGCAGATGTGAAGAGAGGAAGGTTTTCCACATTAAAGATGAAAAAAAATTCCTCTTAAGAAAAAAGTGTGGGGGAAAAAAAGAAAAGGTGTTAGACAGCAGAGCTGTGTAACTAAAGCAGACATGAGATAGAGGTGGAAATAAAGCTGTGTAGAACTGTGAAAGAACAAAAACTATTTTGGTGTAGTAAAGCAATGAGCAGCCAATGAGGACGTTATCTAAAGATGAAGTGTGAACAAAGCGCAGAGAGGAAGAAGAGCTTGGCAGCAGCATTTGGACCGCCTGGAAGGAAACCAGGTGTATATCAGGGAGGCCAGAAATTACTGTAATCCAAGAGGGAGATAATCCAAGACTATAAATGTTTTGAAGTGTTTTCTAATAAAAGATAAGCATAGAGAAGAACTATGCCCAGGGCAAGACATCAGAGTCATCTTACACAACCTAATGAGATGGAGAGCGCTGTTACTTTCCTCGCAGAAGCTGGATGGGTTCTGTTTGAGTAGCATTGCTAGTGCAATTTAATTTTCCAGCTCAATGCTGTCAAAGCAATAGGTGACTCAACAGAAATTAAGCATAGGTAACACTACCAGTGCACATCATACAGAAGATATCTCAAACCAGAAAACGTTATAAAAACACATGTAAGTATGTGTTCAGCCAAAGTCTTTAGTTCCTGGGAATGGTGACCTGCCTTTCCTCAGACAGCATCCTTCCTTCTTTCTGCCCTTCCCTGGGCAGTTATATGAAGCAGTGAGAATCTGGATTATAGCTTCCATACCATGCCTTACTGTAAGAGGATCAGAGATTCTCTAAAGATAAATGCACCAGATACTTTTTGGATCATGCCAGAAGATTACCGTTCTGTATTAATAAAAAGCTTTTCAAATCAGCTCCACGAGTGAAACAGCAACCCAAGTTAATAAATATAGATTTAATCTGCAGCAGTTGGCACCAGCAAGCTAAAGTAATCAGAAATTAATACAAGTTCAGAAGGGCTGCACAGACTCTACATAGTGCCTTGAAGAAAAATTCTCCTAGACTCATGACGGTTGGTCTAAAACTTGAGCACTTCTCACTCAAATATAGAGCATTTTGCATCTCCCCTAGCACACACGGTGTTATGACCAGTCACACCAACATTACAAAACCGGGTTACAACTGCTTGGTTGCTCTCCGGTTTCACACGTGATGGATGACTCTGGTTATTCTGGACCAGGAAAGGGAGGAGTTCACAGGGAAAAAACCAAAACATTCTAGACCAATGACCACGGAAAATTAGGTCAGAAGTATATCACAAATTTTTAAAACAAAACTTTGTAGTGATGAAATTCAGTATTACGTGTTTAAAGGTAAGAAAGAAAACAAAACTGAGACAATACTTTTCCAAAGTACTCAAGTAATTACTTGTTTTGAAAATACTAGCCAGAATTTAAGGGAAACTCACATTTTATTACTACCAACTAAACTCATTTTTCTACAACTTTACTAATATGGTTTATATATGTCACAATGTTCAAAGCTCCACACAAAGAGTAAACCCTCAAAGACTAACAAGACCCCTTTTCGTGGCTCTTTGATACTACAAAAGTTGCCACCACTATTAATATTTAAATGAAGTCAAGACTTCATGTGTTAACTTCAAAATCACCCCAAATTGGATTTAAACTTGGGAAAAATTGGAGGAATGTTTATAAACTTTGCCATAGAAGTAGAATACCCAAGCTCAATAAAATGGTATATTTATAGGAGTAATGTTTTTTCCAGAAGTCATCAAAACGAAATAACAGCCACTCTTGCTTTCATTGCAGAAACAGGAGCTTTTTGAAATCCCTAGAGAGAAAGGGAAAGTATGAACATTGTATTTTACATTGAAAAACTGGCAACACTTTCAGCTGACCTACACTGGACATATTATTGCAGCCTGTGCTAGTGGCTAGGGTTGCGTTTTATCACCATGAATTTAGCTTTCTTAAAAATTGCCTTTAAAGCAAGTTCAAACATTTCAGTCCAAACTGTCTCACTGGTAAACTTATATTCAAATATTTATTAACAATGACTGGAAAAAAGGTTAATTGGAGACTAAATTAAGGTCCCAGAAGTGTTCTAACTCTATTTTAACATTTTAAACAGGTGGTTAGAAGTTTTAAATGGCTCTTCCTCATAGGCTTTTCAAATATTCGATATCCTGGGGATTATATCGGTGATCTCAAAAGAGTAATGTACGAAATTATAGCTCTTATAATTAGGGACTAGGTGAGAAAAGGAAGTGGCTGCGCAGTCCTCAGAACCGTTTATAATCCTCTGCTAAGCCCAATGCTATCTATCCTTTTCACAGCGTTATTTAGGCCTTCCTCAGGGAACCTCAGATGCGTACCAAGTGGTCTCCCAATTTCTGGTCCAGACTGAAGTAAGAAATTGATGCTTAACATGTTATTTTAGATTATAGAGGCAGCACACCAATGAGATGCAGTTTCTTCTCTGATTTTATTTCAGGCTGTTTAGAAACTAATGATACACCTACACTAGGATCCTTGGATATGACTGTAGCATATAGGCTTTGCAGAATATATGTGCACTTCAAATTAGCTGGCTCAGATACCAACTTCGGTGTACTGAGAAAGTAGGATGTACCAAATAGTTAAAAAGAATACTTTTTTATGTTCTTTCTAAATTCTATCTATATTATTTGCCTTTTTGCATATAACTCCACTTTACTTATTCCTTGGATTTCTGAATATTAATCCAACAAAAAGATTTATATATATTTTAGTGGACTTGGTAAACTGGTTTTTCAGAGATGAGCTGCTGGAATTCCTACTGGATTCAATCACGGTTGAAGATGCACAGTATTTCTGAAACTAGACCCAGGCCCCACCTTTTTGGAAGGACTGAGGGGAATCATGAAGGAAATAAATTTATACTAATTCCAGATTCTCTTATTTTAGTGTTTGAAGCAAAAATCTTCCCGTTACTTGTAATTACTGGTAAATTCTATGACTAATCATTCAAAGTTATTAATACATATGTATTCCCATGACTTCAGAGAATTGGATTGTTTTAACAGGCATGTTCAAGATATGTTGCTTTAAAAAAATACCTCTCGGTTACTTCAGTAAGTTCAAGTCCCCTGTTCATGATTTATTGATCAGAGATCCATCTGTCTTTTAAGATTACTTAATATTCCTTTTCACTAGCCAGCAATCTGACTTCTGTTCTTTGTTGTCCTGGTCAGCTTTAAAATGTTCACATCCATAGTTAGAATTACTTGGTCAACACACAGTAATAACTTTGAGTACTCCAGAGTCATATGCAGGGCAGTGTAGCACCTACTGAGATTGGTCATATCGGAACAGTTCAAGAATGCCAGTTAATACAACTTACTCTTCTTTACAGTTACTCATTCACAAAACTACAGAATTGGATTCTCCAGTCTCCTAAGGCCACCTTGCATCCCAAAAAGCAGCATCCTAAATCACAGAAGAAATCAAAGAATTTTGCTTCCATAGGTGAACCGTCCTGTCACCTCAAGCCAGTCAGAAACTTAACTTCTGGAGTAAGGAAAACGTATTTAATAGGTTTTACAGAAAAAATATGTGGATGTGGGAAAACTATGGCAAAGTATTCTACTCCTGTGCAATGCCTACACCAAGTAATAAAGCCCATAATAAAGAAAATCAAAGTAAAAGTACTTTTTTCTTCCTGTAGTGCCTTCTTGAGAATAAACAAGTTCAGCTTGAGCTTCCTTAGCATGGCAACAATTATTATTATGCAGCATAAAGCAGAACACCAGAATTGTCTGTGTACTTCCTATGACTCTGAGTTTTCTGAAAGAGGTCTGATAATGTTTTCATGGTATTAGATTACATAGTGTAAACAAGCAACCAAAGGTTAATTAAGCTTATTCTATAATAACAATTTTATCTGTTTCTTTCAGCTACCTGTCTGAAAGCTATTTTCCCTGCCACTCACCTAATACACGTGACCTTTTAAAGGCTACCAACCCATTACATGTTGGGATGACGGTGAGCGCAGAATACCCACAAAAGCACTGTGTGACCCAGCAGCCTAATGAGTGCCTGTAACTGAGTGAACCCATTCACCCTATTCCATCTTCAGCAGTAACACGGGATAACTCTCTAAATACTTATTTTTGCAAAAATGTAGGGAGAAAGTAGATGGAAGATGCTACAATCATTTTTCTTCCAGTCATGCAGAAGCAAATACACATATACACATGACCATTCTGGGAAGAAACGTTTACATGGCAAGAAGTCTTATGAAGAAATGAGTTAACAGAATTAATAATGCTTCCAACTTGCACACTATCAGGCAGATACTTAAACGCTCACGTTAAACATTCACTGTGGCATCTGAGGTGGGCCCCAAAATCCACCCCTCACTCTCTGGTTGCAGTTCAATGGATGCATATGATCTGTAACACACTAAATTTCATTATGCTATCAAATGCTGTTCCTCTTATGTAAACTGTCAAGTACTACCAAAGAAGCTCATCTGGACTCCCTTAATGAAAAACTACTTACTGATCATTTTTTTCTTACACAAGATAGCTTAGAGCTTGACATCTGTATTTCTCCTTGGTCCCTAAGTCTCCAAATTCCATGTCTCTGTGAGTTAAAGACAGAGCTAAAACTTGGTTTGATTAATATTTTTATTTGCTCGTAGGCTTTAGTAGCTAAAAATATAAAAAGGGTCAGAGTGATTACATCATGAGATTTGCACATGCTGGCAAGATCATCTGTACGTTAAAATAAAAAAGTAAATAGTAAATGTCTCTACTCACTGCCAATAAACAAAGCAAAACTGTTTCAGAACCACGTATCATATTCAGTGCAGAAGGTAATGAAAAGACCATTGCTTCTACTTCAAGAAGCTATGAAAGAAGAGAGTGACTAAAAAGAATAGCACAAGAGAGAATAAGTATTATGCTTTGAAACTGCCTGTTTGCTTACAATTGCAGCGTTCCATTTAATAGATTAAACGGGAAGCTCATATAGGAGCAAATGGTCGGCAATATCGGACTGTCCATCTATCCTACTGTTAAAGTACCTTGGCTTTTCATAATTTATTTTTGTGAGCTGTAATAATCAGCAAAAAATACGATGTGATTTATATTTATATTAATGAAAAGGATGAATTGCAAAATGTACGTTTCAAAAGGTTTGGGAAAGCTGCCATCTGACTCCAGCCTCTTAGCGAAAGGACAACCACTGAACACGGAGACCGCTGTCGGTAGTGGACCACACCACTATTGAACATCCTCCTTCAGGATTCTGAAGGAAACTCCTCCAGAATCCGGCAGAATTTCCTCTTACACAGAAACCCAGCCAGTTTCTTTTTGGTTTAATTTGTCTCAGGGCTCTGACAGGCAATGATAAACTGAACTCAGCTGAAAATTAGGATCAGATGGTGAACTGAGATTAGTTCTGTAAACTTCTCACAATTTGACAACGCTAGCACAAGAAAGTCTCCCCTCATTCTACATCTCACCCTTATATGATTTAGGAAGCTAGATCATTTGGACCAAGCCATTAGCTACTGTAATCAGGGTTTTTTAATTGAATTTATTCCGTCTCTCATCCAAATGCTCAAAAGACATTGACACTGGGATGGATTTTTGGTCAGGAAACACATATCCATTACACTGCTTCCCTCCCCCCACTTCCCTCAAGAAGTCCAGGAAAGATGTACAATAACTGTAGCTGTCTGCAAAGTCTCTTCCCTAGAGATGGGAATAATGAGCTCTTGGAAATGTTTAAAGTCTACTAAATAAGAAAAGCATCTAGCAATGATCTGGTAAAACAGTTTCAATGCCATGAGATTCCACTCAATATCTCCAGTACTATTATTTTTAACTGAAAAACTAGGACTACAGCCAATTTTATACTTCTGGAATTATTTTAACTGAAAACCTAGGACTACAGCCAATTTTATACTTCTGGAATTATTATTGTTTTATAAATTTATACATATACACACACATGTATCTTTTAAAATGTCTACATTTCCTGGCATTCAATGTAGACAGCTAGTGCTTCAAATCTTGACAAAATTCAGCTAAATAATCAAGTCCCCACCCATCTCCAAATATTTAAAGTATAGATGTGTCAAAAATATTTTCAGTTTCTTTCCCTTTGTTTGAGCTATTAAAAAAAAAAAAAAGAT
>NW_008795686.1:1125367-1161308 GCF_000699145.1 Aptenodytes forsteri | reverse complement strand
CAGTTTCTTTCCCTTTGTTTTAGCTATTAAAAAAAAAAAAAAGAGATTTTGCAAATTCATAAATATTATATCATTTCCAGGATGACAACTAAGAAGAGCGAGAAGAGACTGGCTCTAGGGATTCCTCCATGAAGTTCCTGGTTGGGAGCGTGGATAGTGCTGTGCAAATAGTTACAACATTCAAACACGGTGAAGAGAACTCAGCTTATCCACTCAAAGCCAGTGTACAACGGCTAGCAAATACGAGCTATTGCATAAGTATAAAGACTAACAATCCCCACACATAGAGAAACCCTACGAATAACAGCTCTGAAAGTCCTTTTGTCAACTTCCAGATGTTGTTTCTTACCCTTCAAGCATCAACAGAGGCTAGAAGCATCATGAAAGCTAGCATGCACTAGCCCAACATGCCCAGAGTTGGGCTCTTAAGTGTAGCACTCAGCAGCTAAACTTTTTCAAAGCTTGGCTTGAGACTCCAGCAAAAATTCTAGAAGACTTCTGAAGTTATGTGCAATGGTGCCATGACCTGAGAGTTCCACAGGAATCTCCTCTCTGTGAGGAAGAGTGACAGTGTGGCTTTCTCTGTCCTACAAAAATCCCCTCATTAGCTCTCAGCTTTCATCTCTAGTCCAAGAAAATCTCTGCTGCCCTTTTTGTAGTTTCAAAGTACTTTAAAGAACTTCTTAATAAATCAAAGTGGTTTTTAGATGCTGGAATCTCATATTTTTCCTGATATTCTTGCAGTGTTTGCTTGATACAAATTTGAACATCGATCCAGTTAAGTGTTGCTGTAAGGGACAGCCTTATCTTTGTGCCAAGAGACACACAAGTTGTTCTCCTATAAGTACAGGCTGTACCCTAACCAGGACTATCTAGACCATACCTGATGTCTGAAAAAACCAACAATTTTTCAAACTGCAACACTACCGACAAACTATAGAATCTATGTTTACATTAACACTGAGAACAACTCCTCACCATATTGCACCATACAAAGTGAAAAAATATGTACTTCTCTCAACAAAGTCAAAGCTCACAGAGAATAGAATAGTTCCAACTGGAAGGAACATACAGTGCTCATCAAGTCCAACTGACCACCTCAGGGCTCACCAAAAGTCAAGGCATATTATTAAGGGTATTGCCCAGAAGCCTCTTAAACACTGACATACTGTATTTCTCTTTGGTCCAAGCAACAGCTAGGAAAGAGAAAGAAGCATGTTAGTGCAGAAGTAAGGATTCACAAAATTTAATGTTTAGGTGGATCCCTTTAAACACATTAGCTCTGCATGTCATTACTTGACCAGAGCAGACCTAACTGGGAGAGACTTAGCAAGCTGTGAAAAAGGGGGCTGCATCCCAGACATTAAGACCAGATGGAAAACATGGAAAACAGGTGAGATCTGTCACTGGAAAGAAGCAGCTACACATACAAAAAGAGGAAAAAGAGCATGTGGAGCAAACCTGACTTTCTCAAATACATTTACATCTATTTACAGCACAAGTCACTGATAATGACCATATGCTTTTGACCATAATTTTATGTTGCGGCGTCAATGTTCAAGTAATACTATATATCAAGTATAGAAATGCTCCCCAGGTTTTCATATTTATTTTTGTTTAGTAGTAGGGTATATGACTACAAATATTTTAAAATTAAATATGACAGATTTGGAATCATACCAGTAAAATTAATAGTAGTGTAGGAGCAGTCCTTGGGACAGTAGGATACGTGGCGAAAGTCCTAAGTCAGTATTCACCACACAATCTTTTTTTGGATATTTTGCAGAGTTTAAATCACAAACAGATGTTTGTGGAAAGAAACTCTGTCTCCTCTTTCTTACATACAATGTATTAATCACTCTAAAGTAAGACTATAAAGATAATATCCTGCTGAGTCCTTAGTACTTAGTGAGGTTACTAAATACTTCATTTACATCCTGTTTGGGACAAAGCTTAAGAAGCAAAATTTGAGATGCTTCAGTGATCTATAAAAACAGTTGTAAAAACTATTTAAATATTTATACTCTTGAGGCTGACAAAAGGAACTGATGTCCCACCATGCTGGATGGTGGCAGAAGACAGAATCTCGGCCTTCAAGGGCTACGGGTCCAAAGAAAAGAAACCATCCTGAGACTGAATATACAAGCAAATTAGTTTGAGAGAGAATGAACACAATTTAGTTACGTTATGACATTCCTTTCTTATTTTTAGTGGGGACAGTGATAGCAAGGAAGTAGTAAAGAAGCTGAAAAGCAGTAGTTGCTTATCATCTGTTTATCCCTTATTAAGAGACTGGGAAGGGTGGGACCTGTGCTGTGCTATGACAGAGCCAGCCAAGGAACCAAGGTTGTGGGACATACCACAGCCAGCAAGAGCATGACAGAGACAGTAGAAGTTAGAAGATCATGAAATGAAGTAATTAAATAACAAACCCAATACTTTTAGAAAACCTCAGACTCAGAATCACGAATCAACAATCCAGAAGGATATGAAGGAGGGAACAGCTGTGACATAGAAGGATTAGAGATAATTATAGCTAAGAACAAAAATGGGTAAGAACACAGGTAGGATTTGGATTGAACAAACCTCTCCAGAGAGGAGTGGGCAATGAAGGAGGAAGCAGAATTGGAACTTACAAAAGTCAATCAGGAAAAAAAAGGCAACAGGATGAGATACCACTGGCAGAAGGCAGCTATAGGAGGTAAGCAAAAACAGAAATATAAACAGACAAAAAATGTGGAATGAGTGAGTCAATGAGAAGTTGCAGACTGTTATTTCATGCAAGCAAGCATGTCAGAGCTCTTAGGTCTGATTTCCACACCGACTTAAAGCTCAGGCACTGCTCGGACTGCAAAGCTGCACAATATTTTGTGCTAACCAGCTGCAGTAGATGGTCTGCTGCAGAGAGCATGAGGGTTCATTTTCTCATTTACCGGTGAGGTAGGGCTCTGTCGTGTTAAGCAAAGAACATCCAAGCCACATCACACCAGACAAGGTTATTGTCTTTAACAACTTCTACCCCCCGGGGAAGGAAAAATTCATGCAGACCACAAATGACTGTGTCATGACATTCAAAACCTAACTAAGGTCTATACCATATTAGGGGAAAAAAATATGCAATTGGTCATTCTGCCGTCAGCTGCTGGATCAGGAATGCACAAATCCACAAAATCTGGCAATTTACTTTTTTTTTTTTTAATGCCTTCACTATTCTTAATCTGCAGCATTGCTGTGATAGAAGTTGCAGTCATTTAGTGGTGGTGTAGTTCCTTCACTCACAGGGGTCCCTACAGTCAGAAATCTCAGCTATCATTTAATAGCACAAAAAGTATAACCCACCGGTGGTCCTCTCACAGAGCACACGGCAGAGCAAAGCATAGAAAAAGGAAACATCAAATTTTACCCAGCAGAGGACCATCTCCTCTAGTCTTATCACTTCCTCCTTTTGAGGATGTAACAGTCATGCCTGCATTAGAGTCTCAAAGTGACACCTCTGAGCAGCACAACGCTGGACTTAATTACCTAATAGCTAAATGAGGAAAAAAAACCCCAAACATTAAGCTGCTTATAAATGAAGGAACACAGGTTCCTGTAAATGTGATATCTAAACAAAGTCTTCAGCCACAGGCACAATCTGAATCCAAGCATCAGGCACTGTAAATGAAGAGTGTCCCTAGCACAGGTGGTAGTTAAGTTTATCACTGCGATAAACTGAATGACATTTCACAATGATAAAAGTGATCTAAGCCAGGTCTATTTTCGTATCGTCAGCACTGCTCAGAACTTCAAAATTAGTATGTAGCACTGTCTTGCCTTATAACTGACAAGCGGGTAGCATGCTAGCACTTGTTTTCTGCCTCCTACTTCTCCCAAAAGTCAGTCCCTTTTATTTTCCTAACATTGTACTACAAAAAACTGCCTAAAATTAAGAGCATTTTCTTTTTTCATTAACATAATTACAATAAAAATGGAATTGCTTTCCATTCCAGCCATTCTTATCCAAAGGATATATTTACCAATGTTTGTACACTCACTGGCAACTCAGCTTCTTTGAGCCTATGTTAAAAACACCTATACATCCATATTTGACTTCTAAAATTGGACACATGAGTGGAATTTGATGCCTTCTCTAAAAAAACCACTTTTTTCTTTGGGAATAAGCACAAGTTAGCCTTGGCCATTTCTCTTAGAATGATTCAACAGCTCCAAAGGCGACTCTGTAACCCCAGAGAAGACATTTAGTGGAAAACACCTAAAGGCTGTGCAGTTTAATTATTCTTCATTTTTAATTTTTAAGTTTTATTTTATAGAACTGGGCATTTGTTTAAAAGTCTTTTCAAATATTGATTATATATTTATCGCCTTTCTTAGTTTATATCAGTGCAGTCAAATCATATACCTGAAACCCCATTAAAACACCAATATGCAAACAATAGTTTCAATGACACAAATATTAAGGCACAGCACATTACTTAAAACCCCCAGCCCCATGAGCGATATCGCTATGTTTATCAGCCAAAAAAAGTAACTTAGGTGGATCTTCCCTTTTTTTCCAATCACAGTAGGGTTTCTAACAAAGAAAGAAGGCAAGGTGACAAAAATGAGATAACATTCAAAAACTGCTATATAGTGCAGTGTGGCAGTACTTACTGAAGCTGAAACTAGTTCAGTGGTTTTCTTTGGAGCACAGACTATGTTCTTTGTCAAGAATCTGTTTTGTCCCATGTTCTGTGAAGTGGTTATTTGACATTGCCTCTGCTCCTTAAGCTAAACCTGCTGCCAACAAGCCTCAACTGAGAAAACACAATAGCCCCAGTAACCTTTTCAACTGCTTAATATATTAACTCCTTGTTCTCAACCATCTGACCTCCTGCTCCCAAACACAGAGTAGGAAAACCTGTTTTAGCACCTGATTTTAGAACAAAAATATGTTGTGCAGATACTTGAGTCCTAGAAAATGCAGCCATTTTCTTGTCTTCTACTCTCAAGTTTTCTCTATAACATGCTTTTATACCAATAGCTGCAATTACAAACTCTGCTGTTCTGATATTTTGTAATACAACAAAAGCCCAGAGAAGCAGAATGATGGCTACAACATGTCCTGTGGAAGAAGAGGTTTTCCACCAATGCTGAATATTTGCAGAAGGTGCCTTGAGTTCAATGAGGGCCTATGGGTATTGCCTCCAAGGAAAGTATGACAAGATTTTCTTTATGAAGTCACTGTAACAGGAATATTATTGAATATAATTTCAGGACAAAGTATGGCAATTTCTTTCTGGGGGGAAGAAATCTCTTGGAAGTCTACATAAAAACTAAAATAGGGTTTTCTGGAGACCTGGGCAAACTCAAAATGGTTCTAAGCAAACCTCTTTTATATATGCTGCAATGTTGCTATTCTTCATGTACAAAATTTAGTATGTCTCCATAATATTTAATATGTTTTTTTAAATAAAACAAGTAAAAAATGCTACAGCATATTTTGATATTGATCAAATCTACCTTTTAAAACTTCGCAATTTATTAAAGTTTGTGTTTAATATTAAGGAAAATAAATTTGAAATAACATTTAGCCCTACAAAACCCCTGTGATACTTACTAAACATGAAAATTGCATTCAGACCAAACGAACTTGGCCCCAAGTCTAAATCAAAGGCCTTAAGAATGCACTGTTCACTGCAGCCCTGTGTGTGACTTCTATTAACAGTCCAGTCTAGATTTCTTAATTTGTTCGTCAGCACCTCTGCTGAAAAGGCGGGTCTTATTTAACAAACATGTATTCCACACTCCCAGCAAATTAACAGTAACAACAACAAAGCCATGTAGCCCGCCTCCATCTCAGTTTTCCTCCCGGTGCCGAAGACCAGCATCAAAGCATACCTGCCTATAGAGCTCCAAGGAGAAGGCACCTGGGACAAAAACAAAGCGGTGCCAGTTCTTATGTCCAGAGACCAATGCCCAGGAGCTGCCTGCTCAGATGGTGGTGTCTCCTAATGCAATCAAACAGCACAGCTGCAAGCAACGTGATTAATTCAGGTAGAAAGCTTGTTGAAAAGGCACAGTGGATGCTATATACCACGATTCCCTCATTAGTTTTATTTTGGATTTTTTGCAAACAAGTCACTCAAATGTCTTTAGGATACGTGCCTGCAGCATTTGAAGATGGTGCTGTGACCAGGTGAGGATACTTTGCAACTGCTTGTATGCAGTGTTCCTCGTGTGTTATTTCAAAAATGGCCGTCGTGCAACAAGCAGCATATGCTGGCATTTTAGCTAAGAGCAACAGATGAGCAGCTGGTTCCCATTTTGAAATCTGATTTGGAAAATATACCAAACCAGCTGCACTCAGTTCTCTTATCCTGAAAATACTGTTCTTTAAAAATATTTTCCATATATAATTTACAGCTTCTATACTTTTCTGGCAAAAAAAAAAAGAAAACAAACCTAACACTGTGTAGTCTGGCTGAAGCTGAAAAATCACTTTTTTTATACAAATTTAGAATCATTAATGAATTTAATAGAGCACTTCTTTGTAACTGTTATGACATTCTTAAATCAGCTGGTATAAATGGGAAGGATCTATGACTTAATTAAGGGTTTTTTTCCAGTATCAATTCAGTAGAATTGCTGCAGTCACACAGCTGAAGAAATGTAGTATTCCAGAAGCCAAACACATGCTCAGATCATAATCAACTTTTCAGAAGAAAGTTAATATCGAAGCCCTTTTAATAAAAACTCGATACTGTAAAAAGATCTCTAAATGTCTGGACTATTATGCCCCGCCACAGAAATGGACTCCACAGGTTTTCAGATGACTCCAGGGCTGACAAATGCAAAACCTCTAACAAGGCAGGCTTTCTATTCTGCATCTACTGAAAGAAGGTACCAAAAAAAAAAAAAAAAAAAAAATCCATGTATTTTAATGGTGCAGGACCAAAGGGTATGTAAGCAAGTGGACTTAAGTATTATTGCTAAATTTGAAGATTCTCATAGTTCATTAAAGCATGTGAGATACAAGATTACAGTGAGAATTGCAGTATTTCAGAGACTTGCACCACAAGTGTTTGTATCCTTAAGTATGGAACCACAAACCCAGATGACATCTAGGCAAAAAATAAGCTGGTTAAACATTTTCAAAGCTTCTACAGAACCTAAAATTAATACAATGTAAGTTTAATTATATGTGGCACCTAATGGCTTATTAAAAGAGTACTATTTTTTTTGCTGCATTTTTCTCAATATGCTTTCAGATTTGCAGACTCTTCTAATACTAATAACTATCATTACAACATTTCAGTTTCTCTAACAGACACAAATAAGCTTGCTCCTATTCATATATTTTGTAAAAGGAAAAATAACTCCTGTGTATGTTTTCTAGATCAGAGCTCTATCCTGACAAAAAGCATTCCAAACATCTGTTCCATTAAGATCTTTAAAAAAAGGGAAACAAAAAAAAAAGAAGGAATTTACATTTAGCAGTGGGAATTAATTACAAAGCAATTATAATAAAATGAATTTTATAGTATCATTTAACTAAATATTTGCAGAAATAATGCCTTCTATGATTCTAGAAAGAAGGCATACCTTTTTCTAGCAGTATTTAACTCCGTTTTTATTAAAATCTGCATAGTTCATTTTCAGCAAACCCTGCCAGCAATCTCTTTCCAGTAGCCTTTTAGGCTTGCTACAGACCAGCAAGTAGATGAATGATTAACTTTGATGGTAAAATCCACCAAATTCTGAAATAAAGTTAGCCAATTAAGTGATGCTTCTCTCGCTGTTTCCAAAGTATAATGTTTGAAACAGATAACTTTCTGGTTTTGTACTAAGCTAAATCCCATTTTTAGAAGGAGAAATATCAAAGTAACGCTGTGCCGGAGATAAAACACTAAAGAATTTCCTTCTGCAAGAGCCAATGCAGGGAGAGCAGTAGGAATTCTTCCCCCTAATTATTAGCAAGATCTAAAAGAGTACGGGATTAGGAGAAAAAGATCTTTGAATCACTGAAACCCCAAGTCTATTTTTCAAAATGTGTTCCTTTTTTCTCTCATATACACCCCCAGTTATATAAAGATGACCCACCAGATAACTATTATCTGCTTCTGGGGACACAATCAGCATCCTTTGGAACTCCAGAAATCCAGTGATTCAAATAAACTCACTTACAAAATCGCAAAGAACTTTTGTAATTTTGTAATTAAACAAACACATTAGCTAAAGAGATTACACGATTTATTCAGATGTTGTTAGCACTGGCACCACTGTGGGCGTCAATGAAGTGTCAGTTAACTGCACTTACGTATGGTAGTGGGTCTGAAGTGTCATATTGCATTTTTCAGCCATTTCCAGGCTAATATTTTTTACAGTGGTGTATAAACACTAGTGATGGCTAATGCAGAAATAAGATGTGTATCTGGAATTTCCAGAAAAAGTGTAAAAAATTCTGCGGATACCAAATACTGTCTCCTTACCTTTAGATTAAATAAAAAAACCAATGAATCAGTAAAATAAATGAATTGCACGATCTTGCGATTAAAAGCAGCAGTCTCTAGCTCCCTTCAATTAAGCAAACTCTCAGTATGCCTTATTGGCATGAAACTGGTATAGAGAGACTGCAGGATTAGAAGGAGAGAGGCAGTTCTAAGCATTCAAAACAAGTCAAGTACAAAATCTGCGTGCAACCTCTAATTTTGCCAAAACTATATCCATATGAGAAGTTGGCCAGGGATAGCTGTATAGGTGGAAGGCTACCCTACAGGATATTTAAGGTTCTCCTCTATTTGCTATAGTCTTCCTGTGCAACACTAGTAAGGTCACTCAGAGCCAGTGTTTGAAAGCCTTCAAGCACCTAGAGATACAGAAAGACATCGGGACACGATATAGATGCTCAAACACAGGAACCTAGTGCCATCCGAGACACTCCAACGTATCCACAGCACCTAAACAGAGCTGGCAGATATGATTGAGGACGTGTGGGACAACTAAGGTACCTGGACCAGCAGCTGGAGGCCAGATAGGGTATGACACTGGACCCCTATGTTTAGGCAACTGGATCGTGCCCAAGAGGACATCTAAATCCAATTTTGTCACATAATGCTCTAGTTCCCATGTATAAAAGCGGAAAAATTTTACTCTGCAACAGCTTTAAGGACTATAAAGAGGCCAGGCTGCTGGAGAATGCAGTAATAGACACTGCATACGTTTATTATACTGAAAAGACACAGAAGAAGTCTGTAGGTAGGATATTCTTGACACGGAAGATACTTCATTTAAGGTACTCCATATTATTTTTAAACAGACCATACTTACTGATAACGTATACAACTCCAGAATTCAGTTCTGACATGCTTTCCGATCCTAGTCCCAAATCGCTGGCAGACAGTTCATATCACAAGGTTTGCACAGCTGAAAGACTAATATGGCCATAATCTCAGGATAAGGTTAAATACTTCCATTTTACAAGTCAGCATTTAAATCCACAGTTAAGCACCAAAAGAGAAGTATCCTGATTTTCAGAAGTGCCATATGTCCATGAATAGCCATATTCAGTAGGCTATATTGCGATGTAAGGACATATGGATTACTACTGCAGATTCTAGGATGGACAGGGAAGCCACTGAAGTTTCCATTGCAATCTCCTGGGAACACTGTACAAAAACTTGTTTGTGAGCCCTTGATCCTAGCGAGTGCTCCGTCTCACAATCTCAAGGAGCATGGATAATTAAATTCTAGGAATACTGTGGTTTGTCTAATCTGGGAGTACAGTTTGTCTAATGCCATTATCGATTTTTAATCCAGTGATAATGCTTACAAGAAAAAACTTTCGATACTCAGGTATGAAAAGATCTAAAATAATTTACTTCAGTTCTAGGATATCCACTGAAGATCTATGGCAATGTATGTATTCTCTCATGCTAGATTTTGTTAAAAAAGGGTACAACTACGGTGAAAAACAGTATAAAAATACAGTTATACAGCAATTTGCAAGTATCTGACATACCAAACAGTGAGCCATGACAGGTAAGGTAACAAATGCAGTTTAGACTGAAATAAATATTTGATATGAGCATATATGCACTACACATTAGGATATGCAATCAGAGACAAGTGATACACAAACACCACAGTAGCATCCAAAACCTAAAAACATACCAGATGAAAAACATGAGATGTCGATACTATCATCTGTTTTTGTGAGCCTCAGGACAGAAACGGGTGAGGGAAAGGCCTGTGCTGAGCTGGGGCTGCCTATGTCTTGGGGACAGAGTAAGTTCCCTTCAGTGTCGCCTCCTGCTGCAGACACTACCAGGGATGAAGTTCCTCAGGGACGTGTCCTTAACGCCCAAGGACACTGCCCCCTGCCCCAAATCAGTATAGCTGGAACGCAAGATGTTAGTAAAAAAGGTCCTTGTCTCCAGTTACAGCTCCCTAACCCAAGTCAAAAGGTTTAAAAAATAGTGGATAACATATTGATATCAAAACACTTACAGTGTTACAATACTTTTTTCCCCCTTTTGTATCATCTGAGTTTTTTAGGGTCACTGATGTTGTCCACCATTAATGTCAACAGCAGGTCATGATTATATTTATTTCATCAGCACAGATGCAGGTTTACTCAGTAAATCAGCAAAGGAACTGAGCATTTTCAGCAAACCCTGCCAGCAATCTCTTTCCAGTAGCCTTTTAGGCTTGCTACAGACCAGCAAGTAGATGAATGATTAACTTTGATGGTAAAATCCACCAAATTCTGAAATAAAGTTAGCCAATTAAGTGATGCTTCTCTCGCTGTTTCCAAAGTATAATGTTTGAAACAGATAACTTTCTGGTTTTGTACTAAGCTAAATCCCATTTTTAGAAGGAGAAATATCAAAGTAACGCTGTGCCGGAGATAAAACACTAAAGAATTTCCTTCTGCAAGAGCCAATGCAGGGAGAGCAGTAGGAATTCTTCCCCCTAATTATTAGCAAGATCTAAAAGAGTACGGGATTAGGAGAAAAAGATCTTTGAATCACTGAAACCCCAAGTCTATTTTTCAAAATGTGTTCCTTTTTTCTCTCATATACACCCCCAGTTATATAAAGATGACCCACCAGATAACTATTATCTGCTTCTGGGGACACAATCAGCATCCTTTGGAACTCCAGAAATCCAGTGATTCAAATAAACTCACTTACAAAATCGCAAAGAACTTTTGTAATTTTGTAATTAAACAAACACATTAGCTAAAGAGATTACACGATTTATTCAGATGTTGTTAGCACTGGCACCACTGTGGGCGTCAATGAAGTGTCAGTTAACTGCACTTACATATGGTAGTGGGTCTGAAGTGTCATATTGCATTTTTCAGCCATTTCCAGGCTAATATTTTTTACAGTGGTGTATAAACACTAGTGATGGCTAATGCAGAAATAAGATGTGTATCTGGAATTTCCAGAAAAAGTGTAAAAAATTCTGCGGATACCAAATACTGTCTCCTTACCTTTAGATTAAATAAAAAAACCAATGAATCAGTAAAATAAATGAATTGCACGATCTTGCGATTAAAAGCAGCAGTCTCTAGCTCCCTTCAATTAAGCAAACTCTCAGTATGCCTTATTGGCATGAAACTGGTATAGAGAGACTGCAGGATTAGAAGGAGAGAGGCAGTTCTAAGCATTCAAAACAAGTCAAGTACAAAATCTGCGTGCAACCTCTAATTTTGCCAAAACTATATCCATATGAGAAGCTGGCCAGGGATAGCTGTATAGGTGGAAGGCTACCCTACAGGATATTTAGGGTTCTCCTCTATTTGCTATAGTCTTCCTGTGCAACACTAGTAAGGTCACTCAGAGCCAGTGTTTGAAAGCCTTCAAGCACCTAGAGATACAGAAAGACATCGGGACACGATATAGATGCTCAAACACAGGAACCTAGTGCCATCCGAGACACTCCAACGTATCCACAGCACCTAAACAGAGCTGGCAGATATGATTGAGGACGTGTGGGACAACTAAGGTACCTGGACCAGCAGCTGGAGGCCAGATAGGGTATGACACTGGACCCCTATGTTTAGGCAACTGGATCGTGCCCAAGAGGACATCTAAATCCAATTTTGTCACATAATGCTCTAGTTCCCATGTATAAAAGCGGAAAAATTTTACTCTGCAACAGCTTTAAGGACTATAAAGAGGCCAGGCTGCTGGAGAATGCAGTAATAGACACTGCATACGTTTATTATACTGAAAAGACACAGAAGAAGTCTGTAGGTAGGATATTCTTGACACGGAAGATACTTCATTTAAGGTACTCCATATTATTTTTAAACAGACCATACTTACTGATAACGTATACAACTCCAGAATTCAGTTCTGACATGCTTTCCGATCCTAGTCCCAAATCGCTGGCAGACAGTTCATATCACAAGGTTTGCACAGCTGAAAGACTAATATGGCCATAATCTCAGGATAAGGTTAAATACTTCCATTTTACAAGTCAGCATTTAAATCCACAGTTAAGCACCAAAAGAGAAGTATCCTGATTTTCAGAAGTGCCATATGTCCATGAATAGCCATATTCAGTAGGCTATATTGCGATGTAAGGACATATGGATTACTACTGCAGATTCTAGGATGGACAGGGAAGCCACTGAAGTTTCCATTGCAATCTCCTGGGAACACTGTACAAAAACTTGTTTGTGAGCCCTTGATCCTAGCGAGTGCTCCGTCTCACAATCTCAAGGAGCATGGATAATTAAATTCTAGGAATACTGTGGTTTGTCTAATCTGGGAGTACAGTTTGTCTAATGCCATTATCGATTTTTAATCCAGTGATAATGCTTACAAGAAAAAACTTTTGATACTCAGGTATGAAAAGATCTAAAATAATTTACTTCAGTTCTAGGATATCCACTGAAGATCTATGGCAATGTATGTATTCTCTCATGCTAGATTTTGTTAAAAAAGGGTACAACTACGGTGAAAAACAGTATAAAAATACAGTTATACAGCAATTTGCAAGTATCTGACATACCAAACAGTGAGCCATGACAGGTAAGGTAACAAATGCAGTTTAGACTGAAATAAATATTTGATATGAGCATATATGCACTACACATTAGGATATGCAATCAGAGACAAGTGATACACAAACACCACAGTAGCATCCAAAACCTAAAAACATACCAGATGAAAAACATGAGATGTCGATACTATCATCTGTTTTTGTGAGCCTCAGGACAGAAACGGGTGAGGGAAAGGCCTGTGCTGAGCTGGGGCTGCCTATGTCTTGGGGACAGAGTAAGTTCCCTTCAGTGTCGCCTCCTGCTGCAGACACTACCAGGGATGAAGTTCCTCAGGGACGTGTCCTTAACGCCCAAGGACACTGCCCCCTGCCCCAAATCAGTATAGCTGGAACGCAAGATGTTAGTAAAAAAGGTCCTTGTCTCCAGTTACAGCTCCCTAACCCAAGTCAAAAGGTTTAAAAAATAGTGGATAACATATTGATATCAAAACACTTACAGTGTTACAATACTTTTTTCCCCCTTTTGTATCATCTGAGTTTTTTAGGGTCACTGATGTTGTCCACCATTAATGTCAACAGCAGGTCATGATTATATTTATTTCATCAGCACAGATGCAGGTTTACTCAGTAAATCAGCAAAGGAACTGAGACGGTATCACAGACTCTCTATTGGGAACAAATTAAGCAAGACAGTCTTTCTGGCAAAGCCTGTGTTGGCCCATTACTTTTCCAGGTGCAAGTGATAAGGGATCATTTTAAAATAACTCAGAACAATGTATATTTCTATTCTCTGTTTAAGTTCTAAGCAAAAAAATAGAAAGTAGGTAATAGCCCAGATTATATAAAAATTATATTTTCAAAATTATGCCTGCTGATTTACAGTTTTCCAGCATTTCTGTTCAGAATCAGGGCCAAACGAACAGAGACTCTGAAGATGCAATTCCTTAAAGCATTTAATCTGCCAGTCACATCTAACAACTTCTCTCTACCACACTCATACACTTGTTCCAAATTCTCTGTCAGGTGTATGAATTATTACATTTTTAGCTTAGTCCAGTCAAATAATTTAACAGTGTGATGTGTTAATAACTGAATATAAAAATTCTGTTTTATTGCTGAATCAGCCAGTGGCAAAACAAGTTACTAACATTCAAATGATGAATAGGTTATGTCAGTGATATTTCCTAATGGCTTATTATTTGTAGACAACTGGGCACCAACAATGTTTATAATCCATAGCAGATATAAAACAAGGGAATTACTCTTATGATACATTACACAATTGCATTGCTCCAGACAATAACTGACACTTGGGTGGTGGTGTTTTTCAGGTCCCACCAAACTCATGGGGAAGCTCTTAGACATTCTGGATCTGGTCAAGTCATGCGCCCTCCTGAGCAGTGGATCAGTTGTGCTTAACTAAAATGCAGTGGCCCCACCAGTCCCTGGGTCTGCAGCAATGACTCCGCTATATCCCCCTATATCCTCTTAAATATTTTGTGTTCTGTAGTTTGCATTTTATCTAATAAATGCTGTTTCCTTTAAAAGGAGAACTGACTTAGACCCTGACATCAATGTTTCGCGTTACAGAAACTGCACTGCCTGAAACGTTTTTCTATCATGAAGCACAATGGAGAAAAATACCTGCAGTCTCTGGAGTCTGGGCAGGATTGCAATATCCAAGTTTCCCTCTTACCCCTGTGATACTTATTCTGTGACAGTAACAAGCAGATTTAACTCTAAAAATTGCACTCAAGTAGGAGATCAGGAAATTCAGACTACCAACTCTTTGACCTATGTCGTCTACCCAGGGTGGTCAAGAAGCCATATGTTAAAAACTTCTTGTAACTGGCACACATGCCTCAGAGGGTGCAGGGAAAGGAGAGATCTAAGTCTTTCCTAGGTGGCAGATGACCGTGGCCCTCAGTAGGTCCAGGCCCTCTCATGCACGGCAGGATTGGTTTAGGCAGGGTAGGACATCTAGGTCAGTCCAGCAAGACACCATTGACTGGCCTCAGCTGTATCTGCTGCCTTCTGCCCTCCTGCAGCAGGGCTTTATTTTACCAGCAAATCTCAGGCTGCCGAAGTCCCACTGCTGTTGGCATCCTGCAGTCCCAGCCCGCGAGCTGCAGCAGAGGCACCCAGGGGCACAGGCTGATCCGCTGCCACAGATCAGGAATCTCAGGTGGGAGCAGGTGCAGTTCGGGTGGGATACTCTGAGTAAAGCACCGTAGTGTCGCTGTCTGGCAGGAGTAAAGGACCAGGGAGAGATGAAGCACTGAGGTACCGAAGCCCACTAGCCAGACGGACAGCGACGACCAGGGAGAGATGAAGCACTGAGGTACCCAAGCCCACTAGCCAGACGGACAGTGAATCAAAGTTTTCCTGAGAGTTGAAATCTAGATAGAAATAACTCTTGACTTGTAATGGGAGAGAGACAGAGATGGGATAAGAGGGACAGATATCTTATTATATTTTGATGTGAACTGCAGCCAAAAATTTGATATTTTAGTTTAATAGAGTTTCCAAAGGAAAAAAATAAATTAAGAAACTGCTGCTTCTGACGCCCTGGAAAACTACTATACTTCTGTAACAACAGTATAAACCTTGTTAAAATATTACACTCGCACAAATTATTCGAATAAATCAACATTCACTCCATTTACAATACAGTTGCACCAGCTAACTTCTGTTGAGAATCCTGCCCACCATTTGCTGGAGCTATAAAAGAGGAAGGAAAGTTACTGAGATTACCCAGGCCTTTTCCATTTGAAAAATCCCTTCTTAAAATAGTTTGGAGAAGAAAAGCCTGAGAACAGTGTGTTCTTCACTTCTTGGGTTTTGAATGACTGCAGCAAGTCTGGCACATAGCTGAGCATTATTAGAACATGGATACATCCAATGCTGAGCTCCAGAATCAGTTCTGGTACAAGAGGCATATTAAAAATACTAAAAATATTCCCCCCCTCTCTCTATCTTGTCCCACAAAAACAAAACAATAGCCTTCACCCTCGGTACTGTGTTTGAGGATCTCATTTCTTTTTGTTTTCTTTAAGGGATGAATGAGGTTTTATTTTTTCAAGGCTCCTCTGCTGATCTTTGCTAAATTTCTCTAAGGTCTCACATTACAAACAACAATAGGACTCTATCTACAAATAAACTTGATGTGATTAGGGTCTGTCTACCCTGCTATGATTTTGCTTCACTGACAGATTCATTTTTCCTTATGCCACTTACTGTGTCCAAAAAGTTTGTAAAGCATATATTTGTAACATTTCCAGCAATCAGATATAATTTAACCACCAAATGAACCAGCAGGAAAGGGAAGAAGAGCGGTACAAGGCACCAAATAACAAAAAGAAAGATTGCTTGCCTACGTTCTTCTTTCTGTGATGTATTGTTTATAAGGATATTCATACTGGGGTTGAATTAATTAACCTGCTCCCCCTTACCTAATGGAATATACAGCAGTAGATGCCTTCTACCCAGTCTTCTTTCTTCCATCTCAGACTTCCCTGGATTTGGCAAACGAAGGAGCAGCAAACGTGCACACAAGCATCTCGTCTCAAAAAACATACTACAGCTAAGTTACTTCTCTTCTTCCCCTACATAGGCAGGCAAACGTGCAAACAAGCATCTCGTCTCAAAAAAACATACTACAGCTAAGTTACTTCTCTTTTTCCCCTACATATGCAGGCGAGGACGATTCCAAGCAGGGTACCCCACTAAGCACCACAGCCTGGGGAAGGGTGCAGGGTTCCTTAACAAACTTCCTAGAGGTGGCATCATCTGTTGAGAATTCAAATGTTGCAAGTGATAATAGCTACCAGTTGTCATGATTAATCACGAAAATTTGAAGATTTGCCTCAGACAAACCATCACAGTTGCTTGAACTAGGATAAAAAATAAACCCTGCTTTTCAAGCTGTTTGAGTTTTCCTCTTCCACAACAGTCTCCGCTATCCAAAGCAATAGTCCCTGTTTTAAACCCACAATGTTTTTGCGTTTGAGGGCCTTTTTTAATAGGCAAACAACCTAAGGATCCTCCTGAATGGTTTTACCCTGTCAGTATAAAAGCAAAGTCCACCTGGGAGCCTAGGTGGGCAAGGAAGTCTGAGTTCTGGGGCCAAGCAGTTTCAGGAAGAGCATAAACCCATCAATGACTAGAAATGAACCTCAGATGTAACCACAGGAAGGAACTGAGGGTAGGTTCAAAGAGCAATTGTAACTGTAGACAAGGCAGCTCTTAGACAAGGGCTTCTGCCTAAGGACCCACTTTTCTCCTATCCTGCTGTCCACAGTGGTCTTCACTAGGAAGGTAATGTTCACCGAACGGTGGAAGGAGCAGGTAGTCATAGACTTGAAAAATTGCCTCAAAGGGCCTAAGTCCCACTGAGGGACAAAATCTCTGAACAGAAAAATCTTCACCAAGTCTGCCATAGGAGGGAGTTGTTGCAGCAGTATTTCTTCCTGCACACTTTCTGACAGCTACTTTAACTTGAGCAATATGGGAATGTACAGGCATGATACATGTCTTGGTCTTGCACCAGTACAGTGCAGAAGAGGACAGAGGCACCAATGTTCTTGTACTCACAATCTGTGCTTGAACATACTGTCAGAACCATTGTGTAGTCCAACTACTTCCTTAATGATGCACAGCTGTAAGCACCTTTTATGTTGACTTCTTGCCAGTATATTTTCTTGCCAAATGTAAGGGCTGTTTGAATTAATTAAGTTATTAACAAATTGAATTATATTCTAATGTAATCTACTCAATGCAAACATCTATTAAAATATTTGTGTATTTTTATTTTGTGGACATATTACTTTTACAGTTGTTCTCAAAGTCAGATAAACCATACTTACCATAAAACAGTTTTAAAGTAACACATGATGTGAAATGAAACCCTGCTACCATCTGTGAATAATGTAATCAGGCAAATGAGGAATAATGACTACATCATGGTAATTTAGGACAGAACATACTGAATTACAATTGTCAGCAGCTTGGTTTATAGCTCTCAAACTTGAGAAAAGCACAGCATATAAAAAGAGTGGGGAAGGATTTGATTAAAATATGATTACAGAAGAGAACATAAATGACACATGATATTACTTTTCAAGGGTCCACCACTATTACTTGCATCTTGAAGTGAAACTGAAAACTCACCATCACACACTCACAGAAAGACAATTTCAGTGATACAGGGTTGCTTTTACGCATCACAAATCTACAGGGTTTAGCTTATAACAGAATAATAATTTCACCCAACTCTTTGGGGTTGCAGTAGGTGGGCAAGGAAATAACCTATGGGAATTACACAAGATTCTTTCTCTTTTCTAAAAGTTTCCTATCTGCTCACAGACCAGAGGTGCAAGTCAGTATTATCCCTCCCCAGTGTACAGTGCCTTCCATTGGGGATGGTCTACAGCAGAAAGCAAGCTGGTAGGATGCTGTTCTTCCCTACTCTGGCATTTTTTGGAGGGGTTCAAGGTGGAGTTATCTTTACCAGATTTGTGAAAATGAAGCGTCCTTCAAAATAAGGAAAAAATTTCCAGGCCCTTTAACTCTACTTTTTGCATCAGACAAGGAAATTCAAGTCCCTGTTATTAAAAAGGTGCTTTTTTCCTCTCCCTTCATTTCTTGTTCTATCTCCACTCTACATTGTTTTCCCCTCAAGCGTTTCCATGATCCCTTCACTGTTGTACATGAATACCTCTCGGCCATTGATGTATTTCTCTTTGCATCATCGCAGGCAAGTAGGGAAGAAATAGGAACTGGAATAAAAAGACAGAGTTATTTCCTCTGGTTACACAGGAAGCCTTGGTGGATCAATCCCAGCTACCAGAGTCTTGTTTAGCAATCACTCCTCTCAGAGTTTCCTCTGTAAACATAGGTATTTAAGAACAACTTGTTATTTGGAAAAATTTACTTCTCTGTATAAAATGTTTTATGACCCATTTCTCCATAGGGCAGAAACTTCACAAACGTTTCTGAATTCCAGTTTGATTTACGTTCTTCAGTGATGAAGACAACTGTCCATTTTTTCTCATGTTATAAAACATTCCTTCCATTTAGAATATTCCTGTTCCCCTAAATTACCGCACCGACACAAAAGCAAGAAACACCTGGTAACGTCCAGAGAAATTATGGCACCTGCCCTCAGGGAGGGCAGCTGCTGGCACTGGTAATAAATAAATAAACAGATAAATGTATACATATGTAAATAAATAAAAGCTGTTCATTGGATTTATGTCAACAGAAATCCAGATACTTTCCATATGCCTTCCCACATCTGGGAAAAATCACATTGTACTAGTTACATTCTGCCATGATCACACACTGGATACTGTACCAAAATCTTTTAGTAATGGATGGTTTAAGTTGTAGGGTTTTTTTTAAATCCCAGCTCTTTCATAAATAATTTTGTTTCATAAGAACTTTTTGGGCGTGAATAGCAGTGGAGGCTAAGAGGAAAGTATTGTAGTTGATGAAACTAGACCTTCATATGACACGCTTTTTTATAAAGCATTTTCTTTATTACGCATCATGACATTTACTGTATAAAGGTGATGTTTCAACATGAAACACTATAAATGATGCTGCATCAGCTTATAAAAATCTAGATTTTCAAAATTTAACCATCAATCAAGATGATGTGCATGTCCAGGAAGATTCCCTGGAAGCCAATGAAAAGCCTGTACAAAGTGCACTGCCCGGTACAGCTGCCTACTCCTGCTTGTTCCCAGGCAGTGCTGCTAAAACCTGGCGCTCACTTCTATTAGCATTTGGCTTCTCTGGAGAACTACGAAGGTGAAAAAGATCTAAAATAGGTATTTAACATAGTTTTCCAACTTGAAAACATTTGTCATCACCTTAAAAGCCTGTCTTTAAATTTGGCTTATTAAAAATACATGACAGCCTTGTGCTTTACGATGTTCATGGTTATGTATGTCTTGGAGTTGAACACTCTATGGTACTGAAAACACGACAACAGATTTCCCCAGAACTACTCCCATTCTCAGAATTGATTAGGCAATGCTAAATAAGAAAGCCTCTTCTGGAGTACCATGGCAATAACTAACAATAAATATGACTAACCTAAAATGTAACAGACCAAACATGCATCTAAGATTAGCAAAGCAAATACTCCCTCTGTGAAACAGCCAGCAGAAGGCTAAGAAAACTGAAAAGAGGAAAAGCATAAGAGAAAGTTTAACAAGGAAAAGATAACTAGCATTTAACCAAAGTATACAATTACTTAGATCACCACAATGGCTGGCAAGGGAAAGTAATACACAATAAAGCAAATAATGTCCTGCATCTTTAACAGTCAGACCCACCACACCAGAATCAGCTGCAAGTGCTGAGTCTGCCAGTGGCATGCTAAACACAAATTTGAATTCAGGAACATTTGAAATTATTGAGCAAATGGACTTGATTCTGATTTAACTACATCACTTTACCCTTCACCTTAGCAAATGAGTATCATAATCAATATAGATGTCACACTACAGCCAAAGCAATTCACAAGTAAACCACGCAAAGCTTGAACTGTAATTTGTAAGTGCTCCACTTTAAACATGAAATAAATGACACCATTGTAGACCATGACAGATTTAGCTGAGAACGAAGTGATCTTTCAGAAGGTCAAGCAAACACAAATTGCTCAAAATTGCTCAAAATTATAGAGTTTTTTAAGATGTTTAAGTAAAAAGAGCATGTCAACCAGACCTTCAAACATTACTGAGATAATCTTCTTCTTGACTCTTTGATTTCCTTCAGTATGAAGAACTGTGGTTCATTTTAAGGAAAGGGTGAGTTAGGGAATGCATTAAGTTAGAGATTCTCAAAACGTGGTCCACAGAGCAGTTTCTAACGCTCTGAACCTTCTTTTAGGAAGGTGAAAATGCATCAAGTTTATCTGAAAGGAAATACTCAGAAGAGGAGCTAACACATTACAGGGTAGAGCCAAACCAGCAATTTCCATGGCAAGATTATGAACAAGAGAGTGTCAGTCAAGTGGGGGTGATGGGGAAGAGTATAGTAATACATGGAGGAATATGTGCTTCAGGCATGGAAATTAATACTACCTGCTTGCCCAAGTTTCTTTTGCACAGGAACCAGGGCAGGAAGAACAGAGGTTGTGCACGTCTAGGTAAGGTCCCAACATGGAGTCAAAACGCAGATGGGGCACAAGCCAAGACTGAGGAGCAGGAAAGTATTTCCAGGTCTCACAGCTCAGCCCCAGCTTTGGGATGCAGATGCAGAAAACACATTCTGCTAAGGATCCTGGCACTTGGACTATTCTAGGTATATACATTGAATGCAGGGCTAGAACTCCAAATATTTGAACAAACAAGGAAAATATGAGCAAATGTGTTATTTGACATGTGAGAAGAACTATTTTATGCATCATGGTCTAATAATAAATTTAACTACTTTCTGTATAGGAAAAAAGAAGCAAGAGAAAGAGCTGACGTGGTATAGGTCCACACCATGACATTTAAAACCAAAACATCTAACGCTTAGTCCTGTCGTGGTTTTGGTGAGGGCAGAGGCAGGGGCTGCCAAGTATGATAGTTTCTTTCAGGCTGCTAACATCTCACATATGAAATCACAGAGATGGAGAAAATCATGTAGGCACAGCGCTAGGCATAGAAAAATATTAGGCAAATACTTAACAATCCAAATCTCGAAAAAGAAGTTTGAAAAATTAGTTCACTCATCTCAAGATGAGTTTTACCACTCATGCAGTGAATTCATAAAACTGCAATATTAAGGGCAAGTAGTTCAGGCAGTTATAAACTTATAAAATACTATGCTCAAAATAAAAATGATCAGGAACCTAAAAACTCTGTCTTCCTTTCATAAGCTACTGAACTTTATTTCTCCCAAGATGAAGTTCACAGTGGAATTCACCAATGAATAGCACAGATATATTACATACCTTGAAGTCACAGCTTCCATGAATTCATCAAGAAGATCATCATAGGCTTGACCTCTGATTCTCTTGTGTCTCAGCCCAATATACAAAGGATCTTTCAGCAATGCCTGTTAAAAAAAAATGTTTGAACTATTACATGAGCAAGTTACACTAGTACACTCTAAGTTAATAAGAAGGGGACAACAATACAGTGTTTGAGGATTAACCCAAGCATATGAAGTACATATCTGTTTATCCACCTCTATATAAAGACTGAAGAAACACAACAAAGAGATTAAAGAAACACTCTTTTGTATCAAGGAAAAGGGATACCCTAGTCTCAAAGGATGTGTATTGTTTCCAAGTGAAAAAGTAAAAGTTTGTTCTGGGAAGTCAGGTTTCAAAAGTATCTTTTGAAGCTTTAGTTAGTACTTTTCTCTTTTTCCTTTACATCCTGACAGTGCTCTGACATTTTAGAAAAGCCATTTTCTTTACTTTTATCATCATGTTTCACAAATCTCTTCCAGAGTCCATCATTTCAACTGTGTTGATGAGCTGATATTCAGAAAACATGCTGCTTTCTAAAATTCAATACGCAAAAACATAACCAAGCCTTTGACCTTTTCCTTCCAAGCTACTAGAAGGTCTTGTTTTGGTCTGATGTATTTCCAAATAATAACTTACGAATTACTAAATGTGTTCAAAGTGTTTTGTGATCACTTTTGACAAATCACTCCAGCTACAGCAATTCTCCAGTCTCAACACTTTCACTGGCTCTCCCAGGAGCTCTCACATAAAGACACTCTTTGCTATTATTTTTCACAGGCCTCTGAAAATGAATAAGCTTATTTCTCCGTTGTATCTAGTGTGCAATCCTCCCACACATGCCCAAACAGCTTGCAGAATCGGTCAGGAGTTTGACTAAACATTTTTCATCCAAAACCAATTTGCAAAACCAACACGGCTGCAGAAACTTGTACAGCCTCTTCAATTAGGAAAACATCGTAAAGAAAAATACAGACCACCTCTCTTTCCAGGAGAGAGCGTTCAATGTACAGCACGAAGTAACACGGCTGGAAAGCTTGCTCAGCCTGCTTCAGGCTGGGAATCAGAAATCTGATTTCTGTATCTTAGAAAAGTGCCTAAATTCCGTTCACAGCTTTTCTATGTTGTAGAACTGAAAAATCCTTTGGGTCACAAGCCCCAGTTGGAGACTGATTTGAATCAGTAAGAAACTTAAAACCTTTGGTGGTATTCTGCCTCCCCTGGGATAGATAGATACGTACAGATAGAGGTGTTTGTCTCTCCCTCACTTTTCTCTCCACTTCCATAAAAAATTAAAGATATCAGATTAGAAAGTTTAAAAAATCAATAAAAAAATTCAGCAGGATTAAAAGCTGATTTTTCTAAAATTGTTGCTAAATTCATCACCATTTCAAAACAAACTATTTCTAATACATTACTTATAGACTTTCAGAAGTTGTTAGTTCAACTGTTTGAATCGGAGAACAAATAAACCTCAAAATTAAAATTACTTCGTAAATGAAAGTGAAGTCATTACATTGTAAGCATTTTACTTGTTCCCTTCACCAATTCTATGTAGCATTCATGTTTAAGTAGCATATTCTTTGGCTGAAATAATTTTACCTGTGTATTTACATTATTCCAGGTATTCTAGCAGCAAAATCAAAATCATAATTATGTACCTATTCCAGATACTGCAGGAAAAACTGGCAAGAGCTTGATGTCAGGTACCTTCCAAAGTAATTTTCTCTTTTGTATGCTCTTCTTTTTTTATATATAATCATTTCCAATTTTGTAGTCAAGAACTATTTCTGGAATTATTTTTTCATTTCCATTTTGAGTTTGCATAGTTATTTAAAATGACCTCACAAAAATCTGACAAATCAAGGATAATTTTATTTCTCTGGGAGAGAAATTCACAGGAATTGCAAATGAACTGTTTAGCAATGCGAAATCTTAAGACAAGTTTGGAAACCCCGTGGGAGTTGCCTCGTGCCTACCACCAGACTGAGCCCGCAAGGTTGGAAAGCAGAACTGCTGAGCGGCAGGAGCCTCTGTCAGGACCATCGTGGTAAGACTCAGAAACAGCAATCCCATTTCTAAAATCCCATCGCCGCAGCTTTCCATGCCAGTAGGCTTCTGCTACTCCATGTCCTGTGCAAGCGTATCACATGCTCCGTGGTCCAACTCAGCATAAATAACTTATCTACTTTCCAACTCCTGCAACTCTTCTTCCTAAATTGATTTGCTCTTTTAACATACTTCCACAAGCTTTTTATTAAACAATGTCTCATTTCTCATTTTGTCAAACAATGCCCAAAATGAGGAAAAAAAAAATATATATCTCCCTTCCAACTCCTGTAACTCTTCTTCCTAAATTGTTGCTCTTTTAGGTTGGAAAGCAGAACTGCTGAGCGGCAGGAGCCTCTGTCAGGACCATCGTGGTAAGACTCAGAAACAGCAATCCCATTTCTAAAATCCCATCGCCGCAGCTTTCCATGCCAGTAGGCTTCTGCTACTCCATGTCCTGTGCAAGCATATCACATGCTCCGTGGTCCAACTCAGCATAAATAACTTATCTCCCTTCCAACTCCTGTAACTCTTCTTCCTAAATTGATTTGCTCTTTTAACATACTTCCACAAGCTTTTTATTAAACAATGTCCGTTTTCTCATTTTGTCAAACAATGCCCAAAATGAGGAAAAAAAAAAAAAGACATATATATCTTTGGTCCCTTTATTTTTTAAATTCTGAAGACATGTTTCCAAAACACTTCGTGGCCAGACAGAGTCATGCTGATTTCCTCAAGAAGGTAGCTTAAGTTGGGCAGTGATTCTGTGAAAGTTCAAGAGAAATAGCATTCACAGTTATGCTGTTTAAAAAGTGCTAAACAAGCCATGGGTCTGCCTTGAAACATAGGCTCTTATACTCCTTTTGCCACTTTTGCATCTTTCATGTCTGTGAGCATTTAAATCTGTAGCCAGCGCTAAAACTCAGAACTCTGAAACACCTCCATTTATAAGACCACAACATAAATTTATTCACATATCTTTGATGCTGAAATTTAATGTGGAATATTTAAAACAATCAATACAATGTTTCTGGGGTATGTTTAAACTTCCAGCCTGGGAAGTCTCGCAAGCAGAGACAATTAATTCAGCGACACATCTCTGATGAAAAGCTTGGCCAGCTATATACCCAGAGTTCAAAATTCCTTTACAGCTCAGTGCATTCTGCTTCACAAACGTTGCAGTTCGACAAGAAATAGTCCCAAAAAGTTCCTTTATAGTCCTGTTTGGAACAACGTATGAAGAAACCCGGGGCGGAGACAAAAGAATGAAACATTCAGCAAGTGAAAAGAACAGTGGTCACGTCTGAGCCCTGAGTGGCAAACCATTGTGGAGCCGCTCCCTTTCCAAAGGGCACTGAAGAATGAATAAGCTGCTTAAGCACATTATCCCCTTATTCAGGTCAACACCATACAAACCGGGTCCGTGGTGGTTGGTTTTTTTAGAGGGTTCACACATCTTTAGAGATTAACATTTGCTATCGACTATTTCATGGCTTTCAAAACTGATTACCAAAAAGAAAGTTCCATCCTACAATCGAGTATGTCAAGCTGACATGATGATTAGGTACTTTTCCTCAATGACTTCGGTTTCTTTTGTTCCCCAGCTTGTTGTCAAAGCTTAAACTTTGTTTTGTTCTTTTGGAAATTGAATCTCCTTCAAAACATAACTCTGCTTTTTTGAGGTTAGTGGCTTTGTTATGCATATTAAATGATACTGAAAAAGCTGATGCTGGTTTATTTTTAGACACGCTTACTCTAAGGCTAAAAAAAAAAAGTTCTAAAACATTCAGATTTAGCAATGTGGTACATTCAAGCTTTAACAGAAATAAGGTCTTACAAGAATAAAGGGCTTAATTGAGGTTCTGGTACTGGAAATATCATGTAGATCTACTTAGAATTAGCTGCGTAAAATAACAGAGAGTTCTTTGAAGCACCACCTGAGCATATTAAAACTGCAATGACCTTTGGAGTTTTAAGAAAAAGGCAAGCCGTTTATACCATCTTACTTGTGCTCACTTATAGCAAAGAGATCAGCAAACCATCAAAGTTCAAGCAAGGCTTGAGCTGCGCACCTGGCTCTAATTTAGCTACAAAAGCCAAACCAGTGAGAAACAGAAAATTGCACACTTATATATTTCATCAGTTGAGAACAAACATGCTGAAATGTCATCTATTCTCAAACTTGGCACTGAGACGTTTCTTTGGAACAGATACATATTTTAGTGAACAGCTTCACGGAAAACTGGAGGTGAAGAACTGCAAGGCACTGAGCCTTTCCACTCACAATGATGGCAGCAGAGAGCGTCCAGAACCTCTCAGTGCCACCTAGAAAGCATTTGGTGTACGGTAATGCTTCAGAGCAGCAACTCCCCCCATGCCATTACAATGTCAAAACCCTCCAGCAGTTCTACAATGGGAAATGATTTGCGTTAGAGCCACAGTTATAAAATTAAAGGAGAACTACATTTGTATGGGACATCAGAAGCGTTGGGACAAAGACATGACACGTGCCAGAAATTAAACACATTTCAGAGTATGATTGGTCTAACAGGGCACACGGTTACCAAGAAAACCGGGGGAATGCTTCTGCTTTTTCAAGTGTTATTATTTTCTTATATTAATACACTGTAAATTCTTTCTGAAAACTTCTTCTTGTCTCAGTTTTCACAGGCTGGGGAAGGGCTGGTAGAGCACAGGGGAATTTCTGTTCTCCAGGAAAGTCGGACATTTTTAACTTTTTTTTTTGGTTCCACAAGATTGAAATTTCACTCGATGTGAAACGTTTTCCAATAAAAGAGTTAGCCAGTCAGAAACAACATCAACGTTCTGGACTTAACTTCAGCTTCTAGCAATACTAATTACCCCGTAATCAATCTGTGTTCATTTAAATTTTTGGTTTGCAAGCACTAACATGCTGAATCACAATCTTCTGTCCTGCAAGAACTGCTTACAGCTGCAAAGTGTTTTTTATGGCATTAGGAAGAATGTATAAGATTTCAATTTATATTAGAGTAGGAAGCCTTTTTTTCTTTGAATAAGCTTATTTTGAAGTCTGAAATACAGGATGATGCTCTTAAAACATGTAAGAGATTCTGTATTTCCAAATGCTAACTGAATTTCGGATGTGCTGAATGCTGCAAGTAACATTGACACTAATTGGGTTTGAGGGTGTAGAATACTTTGCAAAAAGAAGTTTCATAATCAGAGAACTAAAGATTTTTTTAAAATTTTGTTTTCTTTGAACTACGCTGGCCCTATGACATACTTACTAAGAAGAGATCATGGCCCCTCCTATCTAAAGACTAGACCTTTGTCAACACTTTTGCAAACTGCAAGGAGCCTCTTGCACAAGAAAAAAGGGGCCTTATCCTCTGTTTCTCCCCAGAAGAAGGAGGCCTCATCTTTGGGAGTCTCAGCTAGTGCTTTATCTGGACATCCCTAACAGACAGGTACTGGCATACAAAGCATCACCTCTCTTTGCACCTCAGTTTCCTCCAGGGGATCCCCCATGGGAGATGATGTCACAAAAGATTCCAAAATAGGAGGCCAAAAAATGGGTATCATGATGGGTCATTCTAAGTATAAATAAAGGAGAAAAAACCCCACACATTGGACATGAGTTTAAAAAGTTGAGCCCAGCTGTGCTAGACTTGCCAAACCTAAGTGGTTGCCAGTACTTGAGAGACAAAGACACTGTGTATGCAGACAACAGTTGTTCTATAATTAAGTTTTTCCCATCTGTAACCCTAAAAACATCACTGAAAACTGTCCATTGTCTGTCCAGACAAAATTCTAGACCTGCGATAGTTAAGAATTTAAAAGATAATACATTCATAATGTTTCTTTGACATTAATCTTAAATACAGTGCTTGAAGGGAACAATTTCTGTGGGAAAAAAATAATAGCAAAGACTATTATGCATTTTTGAGACAGTTCAAAATATAAGTATTTATTAATACTCTGATGAAGCAATATCCTAATGTAACAGAAAAGAAGTTACAGTATTTCAAATTCTGTTTAAAATAATCTAAGATTGTGCTAAAAAATTAGAGAATATGTTCTCTTCCATAATTGCGTAGTGATCCTATAGTTTTGCACAGCTACACTAGACATTTTCAGTTATTTCTCCTTAAAGACAGGCTTGACTTATCCAATCCAACTTGTTTTTTCCTTTCATAAGGTTGTTTATCTGTCAATTTGACCTTTACATCCTTTGCTTGCCACCTTCTCAGTAAACTTACTCATTTCTTAACCTGAAGAGGAATTACCAGTTGTAGCTTTGACTGTGCACTGAACCCCGTTGCTTATGTTCTAGTTATTTCCCACGCATGCAGACAGCTTTACCCAGCTGAAAAATCACCAGCTCCAGCAAACTTTAATTTAACAACAAAATAAAAATCACTCTAATGGCTGGAAAGAACGCTTCATGAAGGAATCTTGTAACACGCTACGAAATTACCACAGCCTGTCTCCAAGCAAGAGACTGCACAAAGCCAGGCTGTGCCAAGGACATTCTGTGGGCTGCTTCCGGCGCGTGTATGTGGCACCGAATAAAGGCCCCAGTGTGTGAGGGCTGTGGGCAGACGGCGGGCTGCGTGCTGAGCGGGCGCCATCCCTCCGGCCGTCTCGCACGGCACGCTCCGCCTGCATCCCTCCTTCCCTTGTCACGGGTACCAGAAGGGCTCTCCCAGGAAGTCAAACTCATTGCCTCGCACGACCATGCAAAGCTAAAGACCATTCAGCCCCCTGAGGGTAACATTTACAAACATAACATAAAATACACAAAATAGCACAGGCTATGTGAGCCATCATTAGCGAGGGAGCACCAAGTGCAAAATCCAAAGCGAAAAAGTTGCTGCAGCACGAGGCAAAATGCACCAGATTTTTCAAGAGGCTGTTGTGTTGTCAGCTCTTCGAGCTGCACAATGCATTGGTGTTTGTCTCCACGAGTCAGTCTGTGGAATCAAGTGATGGGTGAAAAGCTCAAGGGCTGTTGATGGTGCAGGGGTGGGTAGCAGTGTGGCCTTCTGGTTTGAGTCTGTTAGGTACATCTGAGTCACTCTCTTAGCTTACCGCCAAAATACTGGAAATTATAAAATACTTTTTAGAAATCAAAAGTTTATCTCATGATTTTTAGGTGTAATTCAAGATTTCCAAGCACTTGAAACTCACAATACCGGTTACAGCCAGGTGCCCATCAATGATGCATATGCCTGAGGAAGTTCCTTTCTAGGCTGACGTTTCCATTCCCAACAACCTGGAATTCACAGGGACACCTGAACTGAACTTCTGGATTGGCTCTGAAAATTCCAAGTAATACACAGTATAGCTACGCTAACTTTATATTTTGCCATACTTTATATTGAATACTAAATTTTTTTTTTTAAAAGGCAATAATACATCAGACATCAGATGAATGGTATCTTTTTCAGAGCAATTAGGCTTTTGTTCCACCTGCTCACCTTTCCGGTACACAGTATGAGAGACTCACACAAAAATGATAAAGCTTTTCCAGCAAGTTTCCATTGCTATTAAAAAAATTTCTTGCAGTAAAATTAATTGGAGAATCTAGCAAAAACTGCTCTGCACACCTTGTTTTATGGCAGCAGTTTCAAATTAGGAAAGACCTGGGAGTACAGCTCAACAGTGAAGCATACCCCAGACTACAACTTTGCTAGACAAGAGATAAAGTAAAAAAATAATGGTCTTTCCCTGAAATTTAAATGCCATTGGAACTTTTTTCAGGTAAAACAGCTTACGTTGACTCTTTTCAACCAGCTTAACTTCTAAAAACTATTAGAAGCAAGTATCATAGAACTGCCATCACTGAATCTGCAGCACAAGCCATGCGCTGTTCATAAGGAGAAAAGCAGACATTTTCCTCCGGACTGGATTAGATACTGTTTATGAAGGTACTGTAACTGAAGAGAAAAAAAAAAACTGCCTTCAAAGCTAGCAAATTTGTCAATTCTTCATACTAGAAAAATGAAAAACTAAGAGTTTTTCAATCGTAAACATGGAATTGTGCCAAGATCTGCTGTTAATTGAATGTTACCTTCAAAAACTAAAATTCATAAAGTCCTTGTTTATAGCACTAGAGTTCTTTGCCTAGTACCATGCTTGCGTACCACCACCACACAGATGCATCAGGTCTGTCTTTTAAATCTATATTTAACTTCTACACCAAGTAGCAGCTATGCCAAGCAGGTCATTACTAAGGCACTTGATTGCTAGGAGGAAGTGGGAGGGGAAACAATTTCTAATCTTGGAATATCCTTAATTTATACAAAAGAAAGAGTATAGAATGATCCATTTTCTGTGTGACTTGTGCCAATCTGAAAATAATGGCATGCTTTGTACAAACAGGGCACTGTCACTATGGGTAGAGTAGAGGCAGCTGCATTCCAAGGATGAGCACTAAGTGGAGACAAGCAACGTATCTACAGTAACACACTTCAATCATTTCATTTGTTCTTTACTGCAGAACTCTTAAAAAATGCTGACTTTACATCTCCAAACAGATGCCTGAAAGTTTTGTAGGGACAGCCAGACCAAAACCTCCGTGAAATTTTTATGTTACCCTTATTTATTGTTTGAAGGACCCTAGTTAAGTAAAGTTCACCAGAGGCTTTCTAACTCTTCTTCCTCATCATCATCATCTGACTATATCCTGTCTTTTTCTCCATAGACAGAAATGTGATTGCACATAAATAGTTACAGGTCTTATTTCAATGCGTATTTTCTGGTTGTGCTACTAAGCTAAAAAACTCTCCCAGTACCTCAGCTTGACGATCACCTTTCAAAAGAGCTTTATAAATTAAAGAAGAGAAAAAAACCCAACTCATCTCTAATGTAACAGGATAAAGTCAAGAGTGGCTGAAGGACACCCTGAGCTGAAGAAGCCCTTAGAAGGAGTCACCAGTCTGGAATCCACAACCAGCCATGAGAAAACTCCATTCTGGGCAATTTTGACAAGCCCTGAAAAGTGCAGTTTCCCATTAACAGAGCTCAGACAACAGCCTGCTCCTCTCCCTATGAATTTTTCTCTCTTCCTTAGACATAACACATTAGTCCCATTGAATACTGCTTTCTGCCTCTTCCTTAGGAGGTTACAAATGATTTTGCAACAAAAGAGCATCACCACAATGTCTAAGGTGGGACTGCTGCACTAATTCAGGCTAGCATGCATCATATGATCCACTGCCAGAACCGTATCTAGCAGAGTTAGTAAGGAGATCAGAGAGGCCTAATTCATTGTATATTTTAAGAAAAATAAAATAAACAGCAAGATAAATACGCTGCATTATGTTTAACAGTCTCGGAGAACTCTCTGAATGTTAACATCTGTCTGCAGGGATAGGGACGATGCCAATTCCACAAATGCCTGTAATTTGAGTTGGAACTTGGAAGACAGAACCATGGTTTCGGAGCAACATTTCATCAGACATAATTTTAGGATGCATAACTCTCTTATACAGTAAAACTGAAAACAAATGGTTGTCTGTATGCCAGTGGTATTTCTTGAAAAACTTAATCATTTGCCTATTGAGAAAACAATAGTCCTGAAGAATCCGACACCGTTTAGGACTTTAGCAGATTATGCTGCATATAATCATTATTATTTTAACATATAAATAATAATCAGAAAACAAAGAAATCTGACAAGTCTCTTGTATTTTATTCTTATAATTTTCAGACTACCTAACAAGAAATCTCCTAAAACCGCCGATACCTAATTTCTATAAAAGCTTTTACTGAATCCCAGAAAAGGCTCAGACGAACCATTAAGCTCAACTGACCTTCAACAGCCCCCACACAGTTAATGACTATCACTTCTTCTTCATGAACCCCAGCAACTAAATGGCTAAAATCTCAATCTGCATGTCCTGCCACACATCAAGAAATATTTAACAATATCCTCCATACTACATTTTGAAATATAGCTGATGGGTAACAGGAACTGGAAGAAGAAATAGATTACCACAACCAAACTTCCAAAGTTTATTGCTCTCAAAAACATGAGGGAGGACGCAAATCTCCACCCCAAAATGCTGAAAGAATGTACCTACTTGAGGGTCCAGTAGTAAGTGCTTATAATAAATCACAGAAGGTGGCCAAACAATAATGTTTAAGAAGGGCCAAAATAGTACCCACAGTAGCTTACATAGTACCCTAAAAACAAGTCTAGCCTCAGTGAAACTTTTTATAGAAGCTATTTTTCTTTTATTTTTTTCTGCAAAGTTACCAGGAGTGTAGCCACCTTAATAAATTATCTTCTTCAGCTTAATCAGGAGAGTATGACAAGTTATAGCTGCTTGAGGTGGTTCAACCACTTTGAATAAATCAAACTTTCCTACACCACTTCTGCAAAGCAACAAACACACATCACTCCCTTTATTTTCATCCACTGACATTTCCAAACTTTGTTTAGAACAGGCAGCTGAAATGTCTGAATGCAAGGAGTCATCCAGCTTTTGAAATCAGACAAAAAAATGAAAAAAAAAAATCAAACAGCAAACCACCAACAACAAAGTGAATCAGAGAAGAGCAAAAACTTATTCTTTTAAAGAGGACATCAGGAAAGTTTTGCTATTAAGTAATAATATTCAGAAGAATGCCATCTTAATAATTCTACTTCATCTGTTAAACGACAAAGATAAAATAAGCTTTAAAAAAAAGTCTTAAAGATCTAATTTTCATTCATCTTTAATATTCTATTAATAAAAAGAATTTTGCTAATATTGTATCAGCTCACACATTTTGACAGCACACAAAGTGTGTCTTGAGTCCCTCACATAGTTAATTGAACAGAATTTTAACATATCAGCAGATACACCATTTACAAAACTGAAAATCTTGTTCTATGTTATCACTACATCTCATTTCTATATCAACAGTTCTGGTATTTTGTTTTGATTTCTTTTTCTCATTCACATGTAACTATAAATCTCCATCACTTGTTGCAGCCTCTTCCCAGTTCTATTAAACTTATGTCTATTTATTTCATTTACCTCCATAAGCTACTCCCACATGGTCCTTCACCAAAATATCTTTGACGCCAACATTCCTGTCTCCTGTGCTGACACTCAGCCATTTTCTTTACTAGAGCCAAATGGCTGGGCCTCTTCCTACATAAACAAGTCACATCAACAATGTCCCTTTGACTGACTGGCAATTATTAAACAAGTCTGGTGATATTATTTCGGCACTGGCATCTCAGCTGTTGACTATATATCTGTCCTAGCACCAGAAGAAAAAAAGGAAAAGTAGTTCTGTGCACAAAGCAGACCTGCCAGTGCAAGGCCAACATTTGTAAGAGCACCTTTATGGTCAACAGGTGACACGTTTTGTCCCAGACACTAGGCCGACTTCCCTGGAGGCACAAATGATGCATCTTATTTGTGATAATAGCTATATTTATGGCTCATTCCCTCTCTTGTCTTCTCCATTGCCTGTCAAACTGCTGAGGAGGCAGATAGCTAGCAGTTACTATTTCAGAAAGAATGGAAGCCAACCAAAACAAACACTATCTGTTGCTGTCTTCTGAGTATGAAGAGTTGGAAATGTCTAATGTATCTTGAAATAAAAGTCTGCCATCAGTTTGGTCTATGGATATTCATGCATGCTATCCAAAATAAGCATTTCCAGATATTCATTTCTGCCCTCTTTTATAGATCCCCTTGTGCTGAAAAGTGAAGTAAGTAGAAATGAAATGGACTGACAGAACTGCTGGTAACACCAGTACCCAGCTCGTTCTTCCTAATGTCAGCTGAAACCGAGACTTAAATCCCATGTCACCATTTATGCTCTTTCTGCCAAAGCCCTCCCCTCTTCAACTTCTCAGGTCTTAAAGATCATTGCCGATGTGCTGTTTGGTAAGTGGGAAAATCTGAAGCACCACGTGGCTTCGTCACATTTTCCATGGTCTAATGAAATAGAGTATTTCACAAAATAAATATTCATAAATAGCATATACCATAAAAATAAATGAACAGTCTCAGAAAAAGAATACCATATATTCCTAGCCAAAAATGACAAAGTTTAAAGGATGACAATGGATCAAAAGTAACAGACAATTGCAGAGGTCTTCTCATGCACTAAGCAGTAGAATAGCATTTCTCAAAGATACAAAGAGTTTGTTTAATAAGAGGATGACATAAGTTCAAAAACAAGTTTTAGTCCCTGTAGAAGCCTCCTGAGCCACACAGCACCATGTCAGATGCAGAGAAAGGCAAGTGAAGTGCAAACTGAGTATGAATTCATGTTATCTAACTTAAGAACCTATACTGGAAATTTCAATACTCTAAGCTCTTTTTATAGTCAACAGACAAAAAAATATTTAAAATACAATTCATCTGACCAATTTGAGACAGCTACTCTACAAGAAGAAACATCTGCTCCTCTTCATAAAATTAGCCTAGGATAATTAGCTCAGGTTCAGATGACTCTCAAGCTCTACATCTCTTTCTCAGTCATTCTGAGCTTACCTAGTTTGGTGATGGGGCTCCAGATTCTCAAGACTAATAATTTGAACACACCATTATAATTGTCCATTCCATTGAATCTTAAGTATGGGAAAGATAAAAGAGAACAGGCAAAAATATTGCTGCCTAAGTGGGTATACTAGAAAAGTCTAGATTTAGGTTTAGTACACAGGCAACATAGAAAGGCTGGATGGTTATAAGAAGATTGCGAGCACTAATCTATTTTATGAAGCTATAAGAGGACTTTAAGCAGAGGCAATACAAGATGATGGTGGATGTAAGTCTGGCACTGAAATATATAATATATTATTTTATACAACGTGCATGTTAAAAAGCTAATATGAACTTGAAAGTCTCCTTTAATTTAATTGTACTAGAACAGTTGGATGAGTTTTAAAAATTGCTGTCACCTTTTGTTGTACAATGACAACAGTAAGCCCCTGATGAAGAAAAACAAGACTTTGCTCTGTTGTTTTTTATTTATTTAAAAAGGACTGTAAGTATTTTTGATACTGAAAGGAAATGTCTATCAAGATATTCTCCATCCCCGTATTAGGCCAAAAGCATTATAATAGTAGTATCGTAAACACCGAATGTCTTTCTACTATGATAGTAAAGAACAAAGCCCATTACAAGTGAATGGAGCATAAACAAAATGCTGATAGTGTACATATTATGAAACTGAGAAAAATATTTAAAGAGAATAAATGTTTAAAAGCCAAGCCCATTTATATTTGAGTTCTATTGGTAAAACTGCTGGTACTCATAGCTGCTGAGCTATGCCTAAGAAAATATGAGAAAAGCATCTAAATGAAAACAAGGGAGGTGGTGTAATACATTCCCCTGGGAACACCATGGTGAAGAACAGCAAATGATCTTCTACATTTGCAAATAAGTCAAAACATTTAACAGCTCTAAATATGGTGGGAAATGCTGTTCCCCTTTGCACACAATTATTTCATAAAAGGGGTAGGCAATGTTTTGTATTTCAGCTCTCTTAATACATGACTAGTAGAATGCATCCCTTAGGAAGCACGAGACGTTTATACACAGTCTCCTACTGAAGGTTTAACACAACCAATGAAATACATAGTAAGGCAGAAGATACAGAAGAAAGAGTAACTAAAAAAAAAATTGCAGAAGACTATGAACAAAATAGAAGACAAACTCAAAGATTCTTCAAAAGGCAGTCTTTAAAAGACTGAAACGCACTGGAAACCTGAGTATCTTGGGTAAATTTAGACTCTCAAGATTCCCTCCCTGGAACCCCATCTCAACAACATGCTGCAGTCACTTCAGGCAAGGATTTTAGGCCATTGTGCTGGTTTTGGCTGGGATAGAGTTCATTATCTTCATAGTAGAATCACAGAATCATAGAATAGTTTGGGTTGGAAGGGACCTCTAAAGGTCGTCTAGTCCAATCCCCCTGCAATGAGCAGGG
>NW_008795686.1:1102524-1125229 GCF_000699145.1 Aptenodytes forsteri | reverse complement strand
TCATTTTCGTGGCCCTCTTCTGGACCCGCTCCAACAGGTCCATGTCTTTCTTATGCTGAGGGCTCCAGAGCTGGACGCAGTACTCCAGGTGGGGTCTCACCAGAGCAGAGTCGAGGGGCAGAATCGCCTCGCTCGACCTGCTGGCCACGCTTCTTTTGGTGTAGCTAGTATGTAGTTTGTATGGTAATATGTAGTATATGTAGTATCTATAGTATCATATCATATAGTATATGTAATATCTAGTATGTAGTAGCTAGTATGAGGCTGTGTTTTGGATTTGTGCTGAAAACACAGCATTGGTAACACAGGGATGTTTTAGCTATTGCTGAGGCTTACACAGTTTTTGGTGCACAAGAAGTTGGGAGGGGACACAGCCGGGACAGCTGACCCCAGCTGACCACAGGGATATCCCACACCATATGACGTCATGCTCAGCATATAAAGCTGGGGGAAGAAGGAGGAAGGGGGGGACGTTCGGAGTGATGGCACTTGTCCTCCCAAGTCACCGTTACGCATGATGGAGCCCTGCTTTCCTGGAGATGGCTGAACACCTGCCTGCTGATGGGAAGCAGTGAATGAATTCCTTGTTTTGCTTTGCTTGCGCACGCAGCTTTTGCTTTACCTATTAAACTGTTCTTATCTCAACCCATGAGTTTTCTCACTTCTACTCTTCCGATTCTCTCGCCCATCCCACCAGGGAGGCAGTGAGCGAGCGGCTGGGTGGTGCTTAGTTGCTGGCTGGGGTTAAACCACAACAGCCATAGAGGGTAAAAAACCTTCCTGACTAAAGCCCGATGCAGTTTTGAGGATATACTTGAAAGTATAAATCAGAAAATTTGTTATTTGAGTATTTAGTAAAAAAATAACATTTGATTCTTAGATTTTTAATTGCAGAAGTGAATTCTGAAATATAGCGACATCCACTATTAAAACCAATGAAAATAATTGTGTAAAACACACCATCAGCAAATTATTTTCTGATTTCTTGCAAGAAAATCATGATGCAAGAGATCTCTGAATGTTACTGAACTGTACTTTTAAGGCTACCCAACACATAACGTTAACTGCTAACATCGGTTTCCTTGGCATTTGCTCAAAGCTGAGGTCCATCTCAGCAGGACTTTGAGCTCTTACTGCCTCAAGGAGAAAAGCCAACAGTGAAGAATGAGCCATTTTCCTTTCCTAAGACTAAAGACAGCAACTGTTTGGCTAGTAAGCTTTTACGTCCTTTTCTTTTTTTTCTTTCTTGCAGTTATTATCTGTTACTCTCCGTGAGCATTGCTTGATGCATCTTGTCAGTAAGCATGCCTGCACACATCACATTGGATATGTTTGGGAAAAAAAGAGAGTCTGTGAAAATTGATTATAGCTCTCAGAATAAATCTCAACAGAAGGTAAAGAAACATGGAGAAAAAAAAGCACAGACAAAAGTCAGATGCAAGCTACCATGCAGACTGACACATTTAACAAGATTAAAACAGGAAATGTGGTTTCCAAATAAAACACAGTATTCCAAAATACGGAATATCCTGTGCAATAAAGGCCTCTCTATCCAGTAACAATTTACCATTTCTGTTGATGACAGGGCCCTGTGAAAATACAGAATTTTGAAAAAAAAGCACAGACAAAAGTCAGATGCAAGCTACCATGCAGACTGACACATTTAACAAGATTAAAACAGGAAATGTGGTTTCCAAATAAAACACAGTATTCCAAAATACGGAATATCCTGTGCAATAAAGGCCTCTCTATCCAGTAACAATTTACCATTTCTGTTGATGACAGGGCCCTGTGAAAATACAGAATTTTCTAACAGCCCAGATTTAACTCTATGTATGATGTAATGGACATATCTGTGTGTGCACAAACACTTCCACATAAATAATGCAAAGCTTATTTTCTGATTTCTTGCAAGAAAATCATGATGCAAGAGATCTCTGAATGTTACTGAACTGTACTTTTAAGGCTACCCAACACATAACGTTAACTGCTAACATCGGTTTCCTTGGCATTTGCTCAAAGCTGAGGTCCATCTCAGCAGGACTTTGAGCTCTTACTGCCTCAAGGAGAAAAGCCAACAGTGAAGAATGAGCCATTTTCCTTTCCTAAGACTAAAGACAGCAACTGTTTGGCTAGTAAGCTTTTACGTCCTTTTCTTTTTTTTCTTTCTTGCAGTTATTATCTGTTACTCTCCGTGAGCATTGCTTGATGCATCTTGTCAGTAAGCATGCCTGCACACATCACATTGGATATGTTTGGGAAAAAAAGAGAGTCTGTGAAAATTGATTATAGCTCTCAGAATAAATCTCAACAGAAGGTAAAGAAACATGGAGAAAAAAAAGCACAGACAAAAGTCAGATGCAAGCTACCATGCAGACTGACACATTTAACAAGATTAAAACAGGAAATGTGGTTTCCAAATAAAACACAGTATTCCAAAATACGGAATATCCTGTGCAATAAAGGCCTCTCTATCCAGTAACAATTTACCATTTCTGTTGATGACAGGGCCCTGTGAAAATACAGAATTTTCTAACAGCCCAGATATATTAACTCTATGTATGATGTAATGGACATATCTGTGTGTGCACAAACACTTCCACATAAATGAATGCAAAGCCTGAATATGCACCCATGGTTAGATTGAGATGGGAATAACTAGCATTTACTATGATTACTGAAATAAAAATAAATAAATGCAGCAGAAATCTGTATTACTTCATTCCTCCTCTCATCATGTTATAAACAGCAAGTTACTTAAGAAATACTACCTAACTTTGTGCGATGCAATATAATGGGACCAAATATCATAAAGAGTTTTGACTGAGGCCTGATTAGAGAGACTTTTGGAGACTCTTATTGTTCTGATTCATTATTTGTAATAACGATAATGTCTGTACTAGAATAAAACAAACTGATACATCAAAATTCAAGTTCATTTTTTTTCCACAAGATTCAGAAAAGCACATAAAAAATTACAATTTCTTCCACATCTGTAATGTCGAAATAAAATGAAGAAAACTCAGTACATGTAAGAAAACACAGAACAAGAATTCCAGCATGCTACAGAAGATGACCTTGGATAAGTATTCACTTAACCACACCTTTCACTACCATCGTGGTAAGAATTTCAATATTAACCAATACCAGCTTCGGCAACAGTCAACAAAAATATTCCAAATAAAATCTGTGGGAAAACTGTAATTGTTGTTAAATATTCCCATGACTCCGCTTGCTCACTACAGTAATCTGTATGCAAGGCTCCGTGCCAGTCCACACATCCCAGGGTGTACCTCACCAGCTCAGCAACACGGGCGCCACAAAGCTTCGTAGGAAACACAATCAGGCGGAAACTCCTGATCCACAGAGAAAAAATACTGAGGCATGAGACATCCAAACAAAGTGTTGGAATCAGCTTTAGGATTTAAATGATAATCCCCCTCCACCAAATATATAAAGTAAAACCCAAAACCAGTCTATCACACTATTTATCAGTGGGTTTAGAACATCACATAGATGTGAATCCTTGGAGTACAGGAGGTTTAGGCTCAAGTTTGTAGTGGATTGTAACAGAGGGAACATATTTGACGTATTACTGTAAGGAAAAAATGAAATAAAGTTTATCATATCCTGTGAAGTACCCACCTCATGTCTACAGCAAACAGAAAACTATTCAGGCTATGAAAATATTAATGAGACAAAAACAGCAGTGATAACATATGGCTTGCAAAGGACAACATGAAATTTTAATACACATGAAGAAAATACAAGGACAATGACACGTATAAAAGCCCAAAGACGACCTAAGGGACGTTAGCATTTGCCAATGATATGCTTCTAATGTGCAACAGATAAAGTACTAATATCTAGCTAAAACTCCTCTGTAATAATGAAAATAATAAAAATGAAATAAAAACTCCTAATAATAAAAATGCCACTCCATTTGAATATTTAAATATAATATAGGTGTTTTCTTTCAGTTTTTCATGAATTACCTTTCCAGTGTGTATACTTCATGACTGCATGATTAACTATGTCCTTCACTGAACATGCCACCTAAAAACTATTACCCAGAATCTGGAGCAATTTTGGCAGCAATTGAACCTTTAAATTAAAAAGCAGATGCTTCATGATAAATAAATAAATAGATTTGTCACTCATTTTAAAATAACTGTACCTTCAAAAGCATGTATAAAAACCTGTGCAAACTATCCTTTCATTCTGATAAAATTTAACAATTTTGATCAATATTTTCTTCTAAGAGTAGACTAGGCTTGTCAAGCTACTGCTTTGGATATACAATACATCACAAGATCACATACATAAACCTTTACTTTTCAATTTATTTCAAGTTTCCCTTGAAGCAAGCTTATTTAATATAATTTCTTGTCTGATGCCTAAGGCCTGTGATTTCATTTACTCTTCCTCATCTGTTTTATTACTCTCTATGTGCTCTACTAATAATCCAACCTGGCGAGCTTACAAGACTCAATACCTGAGAAATAGAAAGCTAGGAATTTGCAGAACAGACTAATGTAAAATAATATTTTTGGACAGAAAAAGCGAGCTACAACTTAGTCAAAAGACTGAGTTCGACATGTGTCAATAACAAATCAGCAGCATATGGCATAAATGTATTCAAATCATAAATCTAGATTTATTATTACACTTACAAATTCTCAACATGCCTGAGTTAAAATACTGAGTCAAAATAACTTTTGAAACTTTCAAGTTGTGAATGTATTACCAGACATATTGTAACTATTCACTAAGAGAACATTAAAGAGCAAGAAAAGGAAAGCTCTCAAAAAAACTACTGAAAAAATCAGCTGTCGGGTACTTGTGATCCACTCAAGCACATCACCCAACGGCCCCTGCACTGAGGGGAAATGGTGGCTCTCGTAGTACCATCCTTTCCCCAGCTCATTCTTTAGGTCTGCAAGTGTAATATGCACACTGGCACAGTTTCAGGTGTTCCTGTTGTTTAAATAAAGCATGTTTAGGAGCTATGGGTGATGCCACATTTATTTTAGGGTGGAATCTTCTGAAACACAGTGGAAAGATGACGCTAAATCCCCCCAGTTTTAGAAGACGCATCTATAAAAACAGATTGTTCTTCTCCATTCCCTCCTCTAACGCAGTCCACTCCGAATAACTGAATAGATTTAAAAGGAGACTACCAATTCCTGCAAATTAAAAACACGTGGGTTTTTTCCTTCTGCACAATGGGCTAGACAGAATTGTAATTCAGAAATGACTTTACTTTTCAGTACTTCTGAACACTGAAAAAAGGAAAGAAAAAATGACTCATGACTTTGACTCTAGGAAAAGTAATATCCTACCACAGTATTTTCTTGCCAACTGGAAGCGGGGAAAGGGGAGGAAAAAGGAATGCTCATGTATTTTCTTCTTTGTTCAAGTGCTGTTGGTGTACTACCAAGGAAGGATCTAGCAGCAAGATCTAAGGGGGGAAGAAAATTCCACTTGTAAAATAGAACTTAATTGGTGAAGGAAAGTGCAATTACCTCCTACCAGAATGGCATGGACGAGCAGTAGCTGAAGGATAAAAAAAACACAGAAGATTTATTCCATCAATAGTTTTACAAATTTTCATGCCTGGAATTCAGCACCATTGGGCCACAGCATTACCTCTGAGCACCTTCCCTCGCCTGACTATTTTGTGGAATATGGAAAAAAGCCTCTCTCAGTCAACCAGGTTAATTTGGTCAGTGACATTTTAACATAGCTAAATGAAAATCCGTGTATCTAGAAACCTCCTGTTTTGGTCACACATAGTGTCATTTGTATTTCAGAAATACTCAAAACTACTAGGGAACACACTGGAGAATATAACCTAGAAATGAGATTCCCTTATATGCGCCAGATACAAAAATAGATCCTTCTTATACAGACAGGAGCAATCTCTATTCATAGAATTCAGGAAATGCTACTACTATTTTACAGTAAAACTATCACTGAAATGCTGTCTCTAGCTCTAACAACCAACATTCAAGGGGAAGGCAAAAGGACCTTTTAAATTCAGAGAGCATAACCATTCCATAATACATATACTACACAAAAAACTGTGTAAAAGTACCACTCATCTACATATGAATGCCAATTGTGACTCTTTTATTTAGAAATCCCTACAGCTGTACACGATTTACATGATTTGTTTGACACGTTTATATCTTTACATTGATAAGATATGAAATTGTAGGTTTCCTCTATACTCAGCTTTCTTCTGTCCAGGTTTCTATTTTGGTTGGAATACGAATAAGAAAAGCAGGTGTGTTTCTGTTTTCTCAACAGTTTCCATTTGCACATTCATAGGTAGATATTTTTCAAGAACATGAATCTTGGAAGGCTGGTACCAGTTCTTATGACAGTTGGAAGTAATTTGGGGAAATGCAGAAAGCTAACAAGCACAAGTTGAAGAACTGAGCTTGAATTTGCACCTCAGCTTTTCTGGATTCTGTCTTCCACCATGGGTGCCTGTCATTCCTCCAGAAGAGTCAGAACTGCCAGTCCAGTCATGCTCATTGACCTATTTAGGGCAACTGTGAGAACTGTCACATTCCTGCATTTAAATATTTGTCGTAAGTTAAGAGAAAAAATATTCCAAAGCAAGCATGCAGGAAATAACTTGAAATAGCAGCCCACAAGTCTCTGAAGTGTGGCAGATGGAGGAGGAGTAGCTGCCCTAGCAGCTGCCCCGCATGTTTCTCTCTCTTGTGCACTGTTCAGTACTTAAATGTCTGTATTTGACAGTTATACGAATGAAGAACGGCTTCAGATACACGTTTGCAAAAAGTGAACTGACCGTCATGATTCATCTGTACATTAATGGCATATATATATGACCAGCCAACTATTTAACTGTCTGCCGGGGGCAAGAGAAGGTTTGCAGGTCCAGCTTCATTGAAGCCATCACGGCTGCAGCTGGACTGACTTCTGACACCTGAGCAATCCTGATGGCTGGCGTGTGGCCACTGTCCCAGTGCTCAGAGCACCAAGATGCCTTCCGCTAGAAACTGCCTATCTAAAAGGTTCTTCCAATACCAGCTGTCTTGGCTTTTCTGCATTGTGTGAAAGTACTATTTAAAAGAGTTGAATGCTTTCTACCTAAGCTGAAATTTATGGTAGATGGTTTACGTTTAAATGCTAACACACACTTAATCTTTCCAAAGCTCCCACAGCTGGTCATTGCCAGTATTGAATTTACACGTGCAATCAGTCCAGGATTGCTCTGGCAGCCCTGAACTTGTCAGAGCTTCTCTTGTAAGGTACCAAATAAACACAGTTCTCATTCCTCTGCTAAGCATCCATTATTAGATTAAGATTTTTATGGTCAGAAGAAACCCTTTCACCACTGATTTGACTTCTATATAACACAAGCCATCAGTCTTCCTAGATTTCATTCTTGCTCTGGCTGGATAATAGTACTTTAACTAAACCATGTCTCATCTATGACCCTTGGACATAAAAAATATTGCCTCCAAGTCATTGATAAAGATATTAAACATTGCAGAGCTGGAAAAAAAAAAGCTGAAATACCATAAAACCACAATTATTTTATTATTCATCACAGAAATATATGTTTTAAACTGCACTTTCTCTAGTAACACAGGAGGCCTGCTTTGTTTTTTCATTGGTCCAGTTTCTTAAAAGGAACAGTATGAATTCAAATGTGTTACTGAAGGAAAAAAAAAAGAGTCAACCAAAAATCTGTAAATTCACCTTAGCATTAGACTAAATTTGTTTTTAATAAGCCCATACTAATCAGCAATAGGTATTTTACCCTCAGTTCTTGATTAGCCAAACTTTCTGATTTTACTCAATTCTTTATCTCAGGTTTCAGCAACCAGGACCACTGTATTTTAAATAAGAGCCTTAACTTTAATCCAATCTTCCTGAACTTCTCAATACATCCCAGGTATAATTCAAAAAAACCAGTACTTCCTCCCCACCCAGCTCAGCATGGTCCAGAAAGCTTTTATCAGAGTTTTTTTTTTGTAAGAACTGGCCAAAGCATTATTTGGACATTCTGATTTGAGAATCTTGACAAATTTTTAAAGCTTTTGTTTAACATATTCATTTGCTGTTAATAAAATGGAAAACAAGACTTCTCGCCAAGACAGATAAAACTAACATTTTAAAAATATCTACCATATTTATACTGACAATCTAATACTTGCACAAGTACCACCATTAAGGTAAAGCATCAGGAACAACAGAAAACTCACTCTTACTGTTCATAATTAATATGGATTAAGTTTATTTTCTTCAGTGTCTTTTTCTTTTTTATTACCTATAAACCCAGTTTTTGAACTTGGTATCTATTCTTGGATTTTGCTGTTAGTTTTTTTTAAACTGCCAGTTTTCACATCCCTGTAAACCAGGCTGATTTTTAACCAATAGGCTTGCCTCAAGATTGTTTATTTTGTAAGCGTTTAATAACATGCTTTAAGTAGCAAACAATCATCATTCACATTTTAATGTGTAAATGTTTTCCCTTGATTCAGCTCGATTATTTCTATCATCCTTAAACCATCCCACTTACAATGCTGAGTACATGTGTTTCAGGTAGGTCTCAATTTAGTTGTAGTTGCCTGTACCTTGACAACCATTCATTTTTCTTCTGCAATCTGTTTCTTTAACCATTTCAAGGTGATTAACTTATGCCTCTATAATGTTAGATGAATGCCCAAACTCCAGAGATCACGTCACCTCAGGATTTCCAGCAACACTTTCATATCAGTACTGAGACTAGTGCCTGAGTATGTTTTACTTGGATTGAAATCCCACCTGAGAAGCACCATCCTCACACCTGAAAAATACATGGCTACTGGGGAAGGTACAACTTTCAGTGAGATTCATACAATCATAGAATCATTGAGGTTGGAAAAGACCTCTAAGATCATCGAGTCCAACCGTCAACCCAACCCCACCATGCCCAATAAACCATGTCCCTAAGTGCCTCATCTACTCGTCTTTTAAATACTTCCAGGGATGGGGACTCCACCACTTCCCTGGGCAGCCTCTTCCAATGTTTCACCACTCTTTCAGTAAAGAAATTTTTCCTCACATCCAATCTAAACCTCCCCTGCCGCAACTTGAGGCCATTTCCTCTCGTCCTATCACTTGTTACTTCGGAGAAAAGACCGACACCCACCTCGCTACAACCTCCTTTCAGGTAGTTGTAGAGAGCGATGAGGTCTCCCCTCAGCCTCCTTGTCTCCAGGCTAAACAGTCCCAGTTCCCTCAGCCGCTCCTCATAAGACTTGTTCTCCAGACTCCTCACCAGCCTCGTTGCCCTTCTCTGGACACGCTCCAGCACCTCAATGTCCTTCTTGTAGTGAGGGGCCCAAAACTGAACACAGTATTCGAGGTGCGGCCTCACCAGGGCCGAGTACAGGGGCACGATCACTTCCCTACTCCTGCTGGCCACACTATTTCTGATACAGGCCAGGATGCCATTGGCCTTCTTGGCCGCCTGGGCACACTGCCGGCTCATGTTCAGCCGGCTGTCGACCAGCACCCCCAGGTCCTTCTCTGCTGGGCAGCTTTCCAGCCACTCTTCCCCAAGCCTGTAGCGCTGCATGGGGTTGTTGTGGCCGAAGTGCAGGACCTGGCACTTGACCTTGTTGAACCTCATACAGTTGGCCTGGGCCCATCGATCCAGCCTGTCCAGGTCCCTCTGCAGAGCCTTCCTACCCTCGAGCAGGTCAACGCTCCCACCCAACTTGGTGTCGTCTGCAAACTTACTGAGGGATTGTCACGGCCTGTGGTAAATAACTAATAGTACCCCAAATAATGTTTTACATGCTTTGGATAAAAACGTCCTATCAGCAATTACTTGCCTCCAATTTGTCAATGACTTACAAAACAGGCATATTATTTTTGGCAGTGGTCAACACCACTTCTTTTGGATGCTCAGTCCCACGCTGATTACATGGAGTAATTTACTAGTTTGGTCACGCAAGTCTTTCTACTGGGTCAATTTTTACTCATAAGTAAGCAGTTTCCATTTCTCTTGCTTATTATCTAGGCAATTGTATAAAAATGCTTTATTTGCCTCTCTTCTCTTTCCTTGGTTTTATGAGTAGCAGAATAATACCCCAGCTAAAAATACCTCTGCTAAAACTAACAGTAATAAGGCTTTTAATAATCATCAGAAATTGATTGAGTTGCTCCTCAGAGTTACTGTTTTGGGTCCTATACACAACAAAACAATACAGGAAAAGAATTTGTAAAGTTTTTCTTGCAATCTGCTTTAGAGTAAGATTTAATCTTTCTAGAGAATTTGCAGGTTGTGCACAACCGCATTATAGTTGCCAAAAATACATATTTTAAAAATTATTTTAAAGCACTGAGGCCCCCACAGAAAGGGAAAAGGAACTAATCTAAATGGAAAACATCTGCACATTTCAAAAAACATGTTCAGCATAATTATTATTTATATGTGCTCAAGTTATGAGAGTGATTTCTATTGTGTCTTATTATGGAAAATCCTGACTAGAGTAAGAAAATACAGCATAAAAATAAAGTAATTTGTCCAAGAGGTTTAGATTTTAAGGTAAGGAATTGCAGTGCAATTCCACAGCAGCTTGACCTAATATAACCAGCTTAGCCAGCAAAACGTGATCTCTTTTCGGTCATTTCAGTTCTCTGCAGTCACTCACCACCTGGTCACACAAACACCAGTGTTAGGGAGGGAACAGAGTTGTGCTGCTGGGGGAGAGGGAGGGTGTTAGAGGGAAGAAATTAAGGGAGCTGGTGCCCCAGGATTCCTAATTTTGACTAAAGCAGCCAGGGAACTGCACCCAAGCTCCAGTTAATGAATATCACCAGGCCCGTGCAGTCTCCTCAGACAAGGGGTGCACCAATAGAGTCCCACCTGTTCATAAACCTACAGCAGAATTCAGAGGTCTCATTCCCAGTTACAGCTGTTAGAGAAATGCTTAAATGTCTGAGCAACCAGTCCCCACTGGAAAAAGCCACCAAACATCTACGTTTTGAAGTGTAGTCTAGCACAACCCTGAAAGAGTAATTCTCTAATATGGTAGAGTTGACCATAACCCAACCATGATTCACAGCCTTGATTCCTCTCATGCTGCTGACTTCTCCTCACCCCTGCAAAAACCCAAATGAGCATAAATGGCACTGATCCGTAAGCTAATAAAATTCCTTGCATCTGCTACAGCACTGGAAAAAACCAACAAAAATAACTCTTTACACAACCTCCCACTGATTCAAACTTAGCTTAAGGTCTCCTGTACCAGTAAATTTGGCTGGGGATTTTAGACTATCAGGCAGTGCTTGCATGTCTGAGCTTGATACACACCTAGGCAGGAACGAAAAGCACCCTGACAGAAGCAGTCCTGTCCTACACTGCTAACCACTGTGCTGGCTGGGGACTAAAACACGCTCAGCCTCTCACTGCACTGTATGACTAAACTGAAGCAGTTCATAATACGGTCCTAAAATAAGAAGCCATATCCCAAGGTGAAACAACAAAAGGCATCCAGAGCATCAACAAACCCCAGCTCACATAATTTTTATGCGTCTTGTAATACTTTAGGTTTGCCACTCTTCCATACTCATTGAACTCATTGTTTAGTCACAAGAACAACGACATGAAAGTTGAGCTACCGGTATGGGTATGCTTTTTTTGCTATTTGTGTATCTATATATATTTGATGTATTTCAGGAAAATAGTATGCTGTGAAAAATTAAAAATGACAGTGAAACTCAGGCACAAAAGCAAAATGTAAAGACTACCGCAGTATCAGAAGTAGCTGATGCAATTAAGTGTCTAGAAACATTCAATAATAGATTAGATAACTGGCTCAGCTGCTCAAACCAGGAATAAAACCATTTTATAGCTAAGGAGACTTGTATGTGATTTGATATGGCTATTTGCTACAGTGTTCAGATACATCTCACAAGTAAGTCTGTTCACTTTCAGAAGGGGGTTCTGGGGGATAGAGAGAGAGGGTAGCAGGCTATTTCTCAGTTCAGTAATGCTTTCATGATGTATTGTCTAAATTATCCCAGTGGGGCAGGGGTGGAGGTGTGTGTAGAAAGCTGAAGATGCACACACCCAACGCAACAATCTAGAAGTCCCAGCTAAATTTACTGGTACAGGAATGCTTTATTTAGCTATAATACTCATAAATCCCTGATACATTTATCATGCATAAAGTTAAACACTTGCATCATTTATAGTATAACATTTGTTTAATTCTGCTAAAGCATAATGATATTGCTGGTGATATTTAATTTGACATCATTCAGAGTCACTAATTCAAGTATTCTTTCAGGAAAAAAAGAAGGAAGAACAGGGGCCAAGTAATTAACTAGTAATCCCGGGAGCCCTGGAAATAACAAAGCCAATTTTCAAAAACTTTAAATCTCTGCGCTTCACACAAATAGGAAGCCAAGTTAAAGAGGGTAAGGTCCACATACTTGAAGCACTAGGAGACTCGATGATCTTAGAGGTCCTTTCCAACCTCAATGATTCTATGATTCTATGATTCTATGATCTCACAAGTAAGTCTGTTCACTTTCAGAAGGGGGTTCTGGGGGATAGAGAGAGAGGGTAGCAGGCTATTTCTCAGTTCAGTAATGCTTTCATGATGTATTGTCTAAATTATCCCAGTGGGGCAGGGGTGGAGGTGTGTGTAGAAAGCTGAAGATGCACACACCCAACGCAACAATCTAGAAGTCCCAGCTAAATTTACTGGTACAGGAATGCTTTATTTAGCTATAATACTCATAAATCCCTGATACATTTATCATGCATAAAGTTAAACACTTGCATCATTTATAGTATAACATTTGTTTAATTCTGCTAAAGCATAATGATATTGCTGGTGATATTTAATTTGACATCATTCAGAGTCACTAATTCAAGTATTCTTTCAGGAAAAAAAGAAGGAAGAACAGGGGCCAAGTAATTAACTAGTAATCCCGGGAGCCCTGGAAATAACAAAGCCAATTTTCAAAAACTTTAAATCTCTGCGCTTCACACAAATAGGAAGCCAAGTTAAAGAGGGTAAGGTCCACATACTTGAAGCACTAGGACCTTGTCTGGGGAAATTTCATAGCATTACAGTGCTTTCTATAGCTAGTCAGTGTACAACTGAAGTATGTAGATGTGCATTCCCAGCACAGATCAGGCTACAGCTTCAAGCTGTTCACCAAAACGAGGGGCACAGTCAGAATTCACATCTGAAATCACTGCAGAGGAATTCTGCAGCAGAACTGGAGAAAGAATGCTGCCTTAAATTGCATTTTTAACTCTATCGTCCCCCCTCTTCTTAAGATCTAATTTCCCATACCATTTTTTAACATGTACGATGTATGCAGCACATTTTTACAAACAGCAGCGTCCTTAATTACTTGAGCCTTACAAAACAGTCTACGCTGTGCACTAGGGTGAGTATATCTACACTGTGTATTAGGATGAGACTTCTTCCATAGGACTTTTTAGTTTGCACATAATCAAAGCCAGTATCATAACAAAGAAAAACACCTTTTTACAATTCAACTTTTATATAGTTCCCTTCAAACAGCTAATACTCACTACACCTCAGAAAAGAATATACCTCATTATCTGTTCCCACATCCAACATCACTGGTAGACACTCATGAGGTTTTACTCCTCCACATGCCGTATAAAGTGCCAGTTTACCAACTGGGATGCCCATTCCATAACCGCCAAGATCTCCAAGACCAAGAATACGTTCTCCGTCTGTCACCACAATAGCCTGGAGGAAGAAATAAAAGCACTGTAAAAATCACTTCTCTGCTTGCATGTACCAAGTATTCCATTATCTTCTTACCATCATTTTTTAATTTTCATGTAAAAATTCTAACAGGTACAAACAAATCAATAGTACAACAAAGGCCCAGAATTGTTTTATCGTATTTCACTGTGATTTTGTTACACTATTTAGACTCTTGCTTCACTGTAAATGGGACTTTCATATAAAACTTTTAAGAATACACGAGAGGTATTTAGTATTACATTACAAGGGAACTGGCATTGTTCCCTCTTTAGATTTTCTGTCACCAATATGAAAATAGAATAGGAAGGGAAAGGAAGTTACCCACAAAAAAAAGAAGAACCCCGGACTCCTGGGTTTTTTCATGGCTGTTTTCAGCAGAAGCAGAGCCCGCCACTCCTGCTGGCCTTTGACAGGGCTGTCTACAGCCACCTGGTTCTTACCCTTCAAAGATGTATTTCTTCTTCCCTTGAGCAAATAACACACTCCATCATACATATGAGGAAGTATGTGTTTTCATTGATAAAAATACAGGAACTCAGTAAACCCTACAAAACTGCGCTAAAAAGGAAGATTTTTCATAGTAAAGGACAGAAGTGCTTGGTATGGCAAGCAGCTGACAACACAATAACTTCCTTGTCATACCCTGTGACAAGCCATTTTAGTTGGAAAGAGCCCGCCACTCCTGCTGGCCTTTGACAGGGCTGTCTACAGCCACCTGGTTCTTACCCTTCAAAGATGTATTTCTTCTTCCCTTGAGCAAATAACACACTCCATCATACATATGAGGAAGTATGTGTTTTCATTGATAAAAATACAGGAACTCAGTAAACCCTACAAAACTGCGCTAAAAAGGAAGATTTTTCATAGTAAAGGACAGAAGTGCTCGGTATGGCAAGCAGCTGACAACACAATAATTTCCTTGTCATACTCTGTGACAAGCCATTTTATTTGGAAATTTAATATTTTTTGTGAGAGAGCTCATCAGGTATCATATGTGGAGAACTATTAACCCAAACACTAGAACAGGTTGCTAAGAGATCTTGTGGAATCTCCACCCTTGGAGATACTCAAAACCCAACTGGACACGGCCCTGAGTAACCTGCCCTGGCTGACCCTGCTTGAGCACGAGGATGAACTAGATAATCTCCAGAGGTGCCTTCCTACCTCAACCACTCTGTGATTCCCTGAAATGCAGAAAAAGCATTCAGGGTTTTTTTGATGCGTAATATTCAATGTAATTGACCAATTAATCAGTAAAGGATGCCTATAGCTAAACAAGTAAGGGTTTAAAAGCCTCAAACTTTGGCTGTAACAGCATTGTTTCTATTTATAAAATGAGCTAAGAAATCACTGAAATCTAATGAATGAAAAGCCTATAAAATATCTTAACCAAGTCACCTTGGGTGCAAGCCAGAGTCAGCTTTGTCATGCAACTAAAACTGAACTTACCTTGATGATATTTTCTGGCCAGGATTTAAGCATTGTAGCAATGTGTCCCCGGTCATGGATAGTAATAAAAAGGCCCCTGCCAATAAAAAAATACCTTTCATAGAAACAGGCAATTAAATACTTCAGTATAAATCAATTAAACAATAAATTAACTCTATGCAAATGTGCTTCCAACATACATAGATTCAGTTCAATAATAAGTGCTCATGTTGTATGAATGAGCAAATTAAATGTCTGCATTTAGTAGAAGTCAGAGAACATGCAACTCAGTAAGCTTCACTGAGCAATGAGAACCTGTAGGACTCATTTCTGAAAATTGCTAAGTTCGATTTTAAAGCTCACCGAGCACTTGATCTGTTTAAATGTGTTTGTTAATTGTCCCAGACCACAAAACATGTTCATTGTATGACAGTGATCACTAATGCCCCAGCAGTCCTAATGTTTACAGACAAGAATAGGCCAAAGTTTTAATCTATGAACAAAACCTGAAATAAGCCATATATTAACATTACATAAAATAATTCACGAGCATTCAGTTATGTGTTTAGAAAACAGTCTGCCTATTTAATTAGAATGACCCTTTGACACCTACAAAAGTGGGAAATTATCTTCACTATATGAAAATCTCTTTGATTTGAAAGCATGTAGCACATCCTAAAGTGCTAAGCATACCAATTTTTAGTTTGAAGAGTATTTCTAAATTGGCCTTTAGTTCCACCAATACAGAAGAGTATAAAACAAAATGACAGAAAAGTGTAATTCTCATTTCATTTTTTTATTTATTATGGAAGCAAAATCAATGTAGTATCTTATCCTACTCTTCAGCATTTTATTCTTCATTTATTTTACTTGACCTGCAGCTATACATCCAGGTCCACTCAGACTTAATTTAATTCCATTTCTTATCCACTTTTCCCATGTAAGATAGTGGAAAAAAATTCTCCCACTAAAGTCAATCTCTCAAAAACCATGAAGAAAACATCAGTGAAGAAGTACATGCCAAAGCTGCCATCTTGTAATTAAACTTTGCACTAGTAAGTATAAGGAGTTGTCTTCTGGAATTATTCTACAGCATTTCATCCACCTACTATAAAAATTATAAAGTAAAAATTAAAGAAGACTATTGAAAAATAATTTAAATCTAAGTCTACTACAATATCTCCATATTCATAGAAGTGGGTACTTGCCCATATGGGTGTAAATAAAACTAATAACTCAGGGAAATGCTTGCCAGATATGACTGCAAGTATTCCAAATCAAACAAAAAATTTCCTGCAGTGTTAAAAAGTATATTACTCAAAACACCAAAATGAGTCCACAAATTACATTTAATTTCATATGTTTATGTATTTCATACATATTAGATTATATATATTTATATAAATTATCATGTGATATATATTTTTATATTGAATTTTATATTTAATTCCATATTTAAGTGTCTTCTTCCCCTCTTTGATGTCAAAAATATACAATTGAAATTGTTTATTATTTTGGACAAAAGGCAGTGTAAGACACATTGCAACTAACCAAAGTATTTCTTAATCTTAAAGCTAACGATACAGAAACTACAACCTCAAGTAGCTAATTAACTAAAAACTGTCATGTTCTAAAACAAATATATATGTGCACTGTATAAAGGAAAAAAACAGTCATTTCTGATCAGATATTTTTAACTGTTTAAATTTCATCGTATGCATTTCCCCCTAGAACTGGGAATTCTCTGATCCTGGCATTCCCAATTAATTCCCCTTCTGCTTCCATTCCCCATGCTCAGAACAAATGCACCAGGCTAGATGATTACATTTGTCTGTTGTTTCTTAATAAGTAACACCTGTCAGCAGATGAACTCCTCCACCCCAGTGGAAGTGACAGTCCTTGCAGGCGGGAGGGTTAATATTTACAGCACTTTGCAGAAGTTGTGGTATTTACAGCCTACAAGCATTTCTATTTGTGACCCAGCTACCTGAAAAAAGATGTCCCTAAGTGAAACACCGTAAAGAAGCAATGCAAAATACATGCTGATGCTTCCCTTCTGATGTATTGTACAGTGAGCCATTTTATAAAACACTGTGTAAACTGTTAAATCATAAAATACAGTTGTCAAAGTTGCTAGCCTCAGAAACAGTCAATCGTGAGAGATGAGCGTGCGAAAGAAAATGAAGAGTGCAGGAGGAAAGCTATCCAGAGGCATCACCCCTCTCCTCCCCGCCCTCCAATTTACACCGACCTAATAGATTCGTGTTAAATGAAGCAAGATTTTGTACTGATTTTCTAAAGAGCCGGAGCCCAGCCCAGTGTGGTTAAATGACCTCTTCCTTGCAAGCTAGGGAGAGAGGTCTCCATGGAATAAATTCCCCGGCAGAGGAAAATAAAGGCAGGGTGGCTGCTCCAGAAGGAATTTTGTTAGAACATTTGTAAGGATCTTTGAATAAGTATTGAGACAGTATTTCAGAAATCTGTTCAAGCAGGATCACATTCAAACAACAATGGAAAATGGGGGCTGAAGTGTAAACAGAGTCATGTCGAAAGCATTTCACTCCCCTCCTTCTCCCCTTCCCTCCATTCTTTCTGTAGATTAGTAAAATGTTTCTGGACACATTGTCCTGACTGAAAAGATACCCCTGGATTTAAGGGCACAGAATGAGAGGTAAGAATCTTTTATTCTTTTATCTGGATCTGTTTTCCTCATCTTTCATTTCTTTAGTTAAAGCACTTTTCTCCTTTAAGGTGTCCTCTGCAAGAAGCTACACCAGTTTGCAAGAGGAACTCCAGTTTGCAATGGTGTCTGCCACAAGAATATTCGACCTAAATGACTGGAATTGAACCTGCTGGCAATTCTACCTGCAGGCAACTACCAAAAAAGTAGTACTATGTATTTTTTCTTTTCGATGAGGTCATGCTATGTCCAGAAAAACCATCAACTGCACAAGGGTATTGCAAGTGGGAAAGGGTGACACAAGCTGACAAGGTAGCCAACTATTTGGCTACCTAGCAGATGTTACAGTTATTTTTTGTCACTACCACCCCCCAGCCATGAGAAGAATCAAGAAAGGAGCAAGCTACACAATTTAAATAGTATTACATTATATATGTATTTCAGTCCACAAATAAGACAGAATTGTCCGTTTGAGTATAATATTAATAATAATAAGTACTGTCATGTCAGTGACGCGCACCCCGCTCTGCTGGATGCAGAGCAAGAGACAGCCTGTGTGATGTGCTTCTGCCTGACACAGCACTTCAGGATGGGGCTGATACAGCAGATGGACAATAACACATTTCAGCACACGGAGAAAGAAGCAAGATACAGGAAAAAAAATGCTTAAAGGTAAGGTTTTGTAAAAAAAAAAAAGATGAGGAAAAATATGCTGCTTGTTTTTCAGCATGCACATATTCACATACCTAACAAGAAAAGCATCTCACGGGGAAGTACGCTTAAGTTCTCCTGTACACACTTTCAGAGCAGCCTAGGTTGGCAAACTCACTGTAAAAGCAGGTGTAGGTTTTATGGCACAGTATGGTCCTTTCTATTTGAACTGACATCTCGGTTACACATACTACCTTTTCTTGCAAGGCAACAAATTGGGACCTGTTGAGGCTTAAAAGGCCAATCAGCAAAACTGTGACTTAAAACTGACTTGAAGCTTGCAGCAGCAGATTAGTTTTCAAATTAACGTGTTCATTTTGAACCTGGCACAATGCAGATCTACGTGGAACTTGCCTGAGCGCATATGCAGAAGGGCTCATCTTCAGTCACTTTGGCCCCAGTTAGCCTTCAGTTCAGACTTTATGCCAGTCTAGCCAAAGGGATCACTTCTACTTCTGCCCACTTCGGACAGACGATACATGAAACTACAGCGGAGGAATAATTATGCAAATAAGTAACTATGCCTCCTTTCTTCTTGTCACACCACCAGTAAGACCAGAGCCCTGAAGAGTGAGGGGAGAACCCACGCTAGGACGTCGGGATCCACTCAACAAAGGGTGGATCTATTTTGGATCACTGAGCTCATTACACTGTAGCAGATTTTACCATTTATGTGGAGGTCATTCTACATCACATAATTTGGCTCTGTTTTATTAGAACTCTGATCTATGAGAACAAAGTAAACAGAATTAAATGGAGTATTTGTTTATTATGCTTCAAGGAAACAATGTTCCACCAGCAATGTATTTCTCTATTTTCTATTAAAGCATAGTTTAGAAAAATGTGTCATAGTAACAGAATAATCCTTTCTTTCCTCTTATAATACTAACAGGAGGCAACCTAACATGTCTCAGAAAATGCCAAACATTTTTTAAAGAAAAAAAGTTCAAACTTTTCTCACAACCCTGCATGTTCAAAACTGTTATTTGAATTATGAACTGTACATAGAATTATAATAGAGGTGACTTCACTTTCTCAGGCAGCCTAAATCAACAAGCTTAAAAATAATAATAAAAAATCTCAGGGACCAGACTCAGTTTATTTCTGAGCCTACACTTTCCTAAACTCCTGCGCTTTGCAAGAAAGAGGTAAACTACTTCCCTAGTCCCTGTTGAAATTCCCTCCTATTTTCTTTAAAATTATACAAAGCGGTAAAATACAAACATTGTACGAGAAACTAAAAGTACCTATATGCCCCAAAAGAATGGTCTGCTCTTTTTTCACCAAGAAATAATAACATTTGCCATTGTAACTGTTCAATATGGTCTCCCGTCATCAAATAAAATGTACTCAAACTTTTAATTACATCTTACCTTACGAGGTTCCTTTTCATAGTAACACTCGTTCCAAGATTTCTGAGGCCTAATAAATACAACTGATGGGCTGATTTAAGAAATGCAGCTGTTTGCAGATTTATTTATTTATTTACCTTTCCCTCTGTACTGGGTGAATTTCATTACTTTACAATGCACAGGTATTTTTTTCAATAAATGAAATTGTTGATGCTGAAATTGCAGCTGCTACTGACCTTCCTCATAAATTCATCAGTATTAAACCTGGGCTTTAAATTTTCTATACGTCACATACTCAAACCTTATTTAAACAGAAAAGTTTGTCAGAAGCGAAGCAAAGCAAAGACTAAATAAAAAAACATCAAAAATAGGACAGGAGCACTAAGAGAACAGTACATACTGTTAATATCTCTGAAAGCCTGGAGCTGTACATGAGTAAGATATAGTTCATAAAACAGGCAAGTATGTTTTATGTAAGTTTTAAGTAGTAACAGTATATGAAAGACAATGGAGAATAAGATATTAACCTGGGAAAGACATAAAAGTTTATAAATATTACATGTTATTTCATGCTTGGCATATAGTTTCCTAAATGATTGATTATAAATAGTTAAGTTTTAGAGGAAAGAGACTTGAAGTATTCTGGAAGACAGATGCTACATCTGCCAACTCCAGTTAGCTATACTTAAAAGAATAACTATAAATTATAATTATTATAAATTTTTCTAGTGACTCAAAAGCCCTTTGGCACAAAAAAAGTTCAAACTTTTCTCACAACCCTGCATGTTCAAAACTGTTATTTGAATTATGAACTGTACATAGAATTATAATAGAGGTGACTTCACTTTCTCAGGCAGCCTAAATCAACAAGCTTAAAAATAATAATAAAAAATCTCAGGGACCAGACTCAGTTTATTTCTGAGCCTACACTTTCCTAAACTCCTGCGCTTTGCAAGAAAGAGGTAAACTACTTCCCTAGTCCCTGTTGAAATTCCCTCCTATTTTTGTTAAAATTATACAAAGCGGTAAAATACAAACATTGTACGAGAAACTAAAAGTACCTATATGCCCCAAAAGAATGGTCTGCTCTTTTTTCACCAAGAAATAATAACATTTGCCATTGTAACTGTTCAATATGGTCTCCCGTCATCAAATAAAATGTACTCAAACTTTTAATTACATCTTACCTTACGAGGTTCCTTTTCATAGTAACACTCGTTCCAAGATTTCTGAGGCCTAATAAATACAACTGATGGGCTGATTTAAGAAATGCAGCTGTTTGCAGATTTATTTATTTATTTACCTTTCCCTCTGTACTGGGTGAATTTCATTACTTTACAATGCACAGGTATTTTTTTCAATAAATGAAATTGTTGATGCTGAAATTGCAGCTGCTACTGACCTTCCTCATAAATTCATCAGTATTAAACCTGGGCTTTAAATTTTCTATACGTCACATACTCAAACCTTATTTAAACAGAAAAGTTTGTCAGAAGCGAAGCAAAGCAAAGACTAAATAAAAAAACATCAAAAATAGGACAGGAGCACTAAGAGAACAGTACATACTGTTAATATCTCTGAAAGCCTGGAGCTGTACATGAGTAAGATATAGTTCATAAAACAGGCAAGTATGTTTTATGTAAGTTTTAAGTAGTAACAGTATATGAAAGACAATGGAGAATAAGATATTAACCTGGGAAAGACATAAAAGTTTATAAATATTACATGTTATTTCATGCTTGGCATATAGTTTCCTAAATGATTGATTATAAATAGTTAAGTTTTAGAGGAAAGAGACTTGAAGTATTCTGGAAGACAGATGCTACATCTGCCAACTCCAGTTAGCTATACTTAAAAGAATAACTATAAATTATAATTATTATAAATTTTTCTAGTGACTCAAAAGCCCAATTTGGCACAAGAGTGTAGGGAAATAATTAAAATAAAGAAAAATATGGTGTTCATAATCACTGTGAACAGGAAATGCTAATGTTCAGGGGTCTGAACAGTCAGTCTTCAGCTATAGGAGCAAATCAGCATTTAGTCTTATTTCAAGACTCCCTTCTGAAAACGCTGTTTCGTGGCACTATTTATCCAGGGTTGGCAGCCTATGTAGCACTCTTTCAAGTGCCCAAGTCCACCAAAGCTGTTTTATCAATCCCTGTTAGAAAGTGCAGTGCTTTAACAGTTACTACAGTTAAAAATAACATCTACATAGCAGAGACAAGTAAGTTCAGGGCACTTACAGAAAGTTACATTCTACAATGTGAATTAGCCGTAAGAGCAGAAAAGTGATGAAACTAACCTGAAAGACAGCAGCTGTAAGCCCGGCATTTGAAAATACAACCCTGGGGGAATGAAGTTTCAGAAAAGAAAGGATAGGGTTTGGAAGAGTAAAAGGCACATAACTGCAGTGACACAAAGATTCAGGTGCTGTGGGATTTTTAAGTACAGATCATAGAATCACAGAATCGCTCGAAACTAACCTGAAAGACAGCAGCTGTAAGCGGGGCATTTGAAAATACAACCCTGGGGGAATGAAGTTTCAGAAAAGAAAGGATAGGGTTTGGAAGAGTAAAAGGCACATAACTGCAGTGACACAAAGATTCAGGTGCTGTGGGATTTTTAAGTACAGATCATAGAATCACAGAATCGCTCGGGTTGGAAGGGACCTCCAAAGCATCTAGTCCCCAACCCCCCTGCCGTGGGCAGGGACATCTTCAACTAGATCACGTTGC
>NW_008795686.1:1086746-1100476 GCF_000699145.1 Aptenodytes forsteri | reverse complement strand
CGGATTGCTTATGCCCTGCCATGTTGTCCCTCCAACAGATATCGGGGTGGTTGAAGTCCCCCATGAGGACCAGGGCTTGTGAGCATGAGGCTGCTCCTATCTGTCTATAGAGGGCCTCATCCACTCTGTCTTCCTGGTCGGGTGGCCTGTAGTAGACCCCCACTGTAATGTCACCTGTCCCTGCCCTCCCTTTAATCCTGACCCATAAACTCTCGGTTGGCTCCAGAACTGGGCAAAGAAGTCAGACCTTTGTACAATAAAAAGCAACCCAATGAAGTGCACCATAATGTGCACCTCAAACTATTTCAGATGAAAATTAAGAATACTTCATAGTAAAAGCAACACTTCATAGACTTTGTCATTGCAGACTTTTTGCATCAATTATATAAAATACCCATTATTGTATACCAAGATAACACTGTTTTTTAATTAGTGCCTCACCTCCTTTACTTACAAAAGCAAACAGCACAGCACTTCAGGATCTAAATATTCAGACTGTAATGATGCATCCTTTTCATACAGCAACAGAGTAGATCAAATCATATCTTCTTTCTTAATTAATATCTTAATATCTTAATTAAGATTATTCATTTCTTAAAACATGAATTTGTTCATTTAACTATATTCCTAAAGTATCATTCATCTAGACAATCAGCTTTTATGTATTGTTGCTTAACTACATAACGGCAATTCAATGGGATGTGTTTGTCTGAAAAGGAAAAGGCAGACTTTGAGAAATACTGTATTTTAAGAGCCAGAGCTTTTTTGCTCCAGAAGCTACTTAAATTCTTCTGACAGTTGCTCAATAAATAATTTAATTACTTACACTCTAATAGACACAAATAGAACTATTTGAAGATTGTGAATGAGAGAATGGTTTACCAGAGCCAGACCCATTCATTTTTAAGACAAAAAATAACCCACTGTTTTGCTTCAACAGCTATCATGTCTGTATTATTTTATGCTAATATTAACTGTGTAAAGAACCATCAACAAACAACATCAACCAAGTATCTACTAGGAATCTTGCAATGCTAATGATGTTTTTTTTAAAAATCTTTTAAATGTTATTTAAACTGTGAAGTACTCAAACAAGTGAGATCACTGTCCTTCTATTTACTTCAACAACTTGTGCTGCCCTGGCTCATTGGAACATGGAAAATTTCCAGTAGTTAGACAATACTGTCCTTTAAGCCAGTTTTCATTGACCTTTAAATCACCATCATTTGCTCTCAATAACCATTAACAAGGACAAAAGTGAAGACTTATTAAAAAGGCTTCTTACGGCATATCCTACTCAACTTCCACTTTAATGAAGAAGTCACTTCTGAAAAGAGACACTATCTTCCATTTGTAGAGCTGACCTTATCTGCTGCAAAAGGAACCAAGGAAACCACTCAATTTATGTCACAGTGATAGAGCAGTTCTTAACACAAGGAGCTGCAGTGCTAAGAGGTAACAAGTCAGAAGGCCGGCAGGCTGATGTGAAAGCGTCCGGTTAAACTTGTCATACAAGATTGCCAGGGAGCATCCGGGCACAGAGCAGAGCTGTTTCACCCAGGCTTGAGCTGCCTGCGCATGGCATTCAGCGGACATCTCTGAGACCTGCACCCTGAGGGCACAGAGATCACAGCATCATCAAGGTTCGCTAGGACCGATGGAGATCACCCAGTCCAAGCCCCCTTCCCAGCAGGGTCAGCTAGAGCTGTTATTTTGCCTTAGCCTCCCCTGATGTAAAAATTTGATACGGACTGTGAATATTCCCTAGTTTTTAGTAAGGAGTGTAAGCAGTAAAAAGAAAATAGCTGTTCTAGCAGAGTTTACTGTTCCTAAGATCAAATGCTTTTTGGATGGTGCTCCACTCCAAACATAGGCAGAAACCTATTCCTGCTTTCAGTGGAAATCATATCAGCAGATAGCGATTGAAAATAAGTCTCCTGTATTTTAGCACATAAAGGTGGGCATAACACTCTGAAAAAGTAAAGATCTCAATTTACCACCTGCACATTTTAAGATAAACCCAAACTATTTAATCTTCGGACAAAACCAAACAAGCTTTCACATCACAAGCATTACTTTGAGTGAGAGAAGTAACAAAGAGACAGCAAAGAAGTTATTGGAGCCATTTTTAAATCCTTACAAAATGGACATTTTCCTCCTTAGGAACTTTTACTTTGAATAGAATTGAATATAGGTATAGCATGAGTATTGTGCCCTAGAACTACTAAAATAGTAGAAGACATTAAAAACAATGCAATTTGAGTTGAAAAGCAAGAAATTATTCAGCCTCAGTTATGTCATATTCTCCTATCATTCACAGAAATTACATTCAAATCATTTTCTGCTCAAACTTTAATTTTAGTATTTGACACCGTTACAGACTTCTTATTCGAACAGAAAAAAATGATGGGCTTGAGTTTACTGCCTGCTAGAGCATACAGCATCTTCCTCGGGTTCTCACAGTGAATCAGTGATCTCTCAGAGCATCATCTGAGGGAGAAGTATAAAGTCTTGCTAATGCAAAATCATCCATTTTGAATTCTCATATGTCCACACTGGTTTTAATATTCCTGCAAGTTATTTGTTGCAGTGATTAATATGGCTGGCTTACACGTGCCTCAACTCACCATTATACAGGGTAGGGGCAAGCGCAGCACAGAGAGACTTGCAGGAAAGGTAACTCCCAAGGGAGCAGCAGGAGGCACAAAGGGTACCTGCACTGGTGTTCAAAAACCACTTGGGTCTGAAATTAAGTGTCATTTGGCCCCTCACTACAAGAAGGACATTGAGGTGTTAGAGCATGTCCAGAGAAGGGCAATGAAGCTGGTGAAGGGTCTGGAGAACAAGTCTTATGAGGAGCGGCTGAGGGAACTGGGACTGTTTAGCCTGGAGAAAAGGAGGCTGAGGGGAGACCTCATCGCTCTCTACAACTCCCTGAAAGGAGGCTGTAGCGAGGTGGGTGTTGGTCTCTTCTCCAAAGTAACAAGCGATAGGACGAGAGGAAATGGCCTCAAGTTGCGCCAGGGGAGGTTTAGATTGGACGTGAGGAAAAATGTCTTTACTGAAAGAGTGGTTAAACATTGGAAGAGGCTGGCCAGGGAAGTGGTTGAGTCACCATCCCTGGAGGTATTTAAAAGACGTGTAGATGAGGCGCTTAGGGACATGGTTTAATGGGCATGGTGGGGTTGGGTTGACGGTTGGACTTGATGATCTTAGAGGGCTCTTCCAACCTTAATGATTCTATGATTCTATGAGTTTAAACAGATGAGTCCACTGATGCCGAACAAACTGCCTGAAGCGCAGCGCTGATCGCAGGATCAGGTGCCAGTGGGAAGATCCCAGCCAAGTCCTTACGCATCCACCTGCTGTTCTGCCCCTGTCCCGTTTTGGGCCTGCAACCACATCCTCACGCAAGACCCTGGGCTCAGCCTTCCTGGACCTGAGCCACTGCTGAATAGCCTGGAAACCTACAGAGTATGGCAAAATGGGGTTTCGAGGAAAGAGAAGAAAGTCCCACTGGATGTTGTTTCATTCAGCTTCCTGCTCCCCGAGAGTGCAAGCCCTGGCACACCAGGGCACTCTCACCCATTTCGAAGGCTGTGAGGGTGTACGCATCCACACACACCCTCCTTCCTCACGCTTTCATCCAGCTGCTCACCTGCTTCTACGTTACCTGTATCCTGGCCACAAGAAAGTAAGAATTCTCAGTTTATTGTGATAAAGAACTGGAAATTAGAGCAAGATGTAGTGCATGATGCTTTTAGATAGCTGTTTGCACAAAGGATGAGCATTTGACAGCAAAATATTTGTAATAAAAAGGTGACAAATGTAATTTTACAATAAGCACTGTGCTGCGTTGTCTATAAGCATCTTCTTTCTACTGTAATCAGCAACGTGGAGAGAACAGGCTTAGTTTACTTCTGATCCTAAACCAAAGGTGTCCACCTCTTAAAATGGCATTTAAATGGCATTTGTTAAATGTTCACTAACGACAGAAACTATTCCACTCATGCATGACAATTTATTCTGTTGTTCTGCCCTCACGACCAACAAGCTGGGCTTTGATGGCTACCGGGAAACACAAGAAGCTTTGACGGAAGATGGGGAGTTTCAGGCCCAACTTAGTACTTTACAGTAACACAAAGTTTCTCCTCTAACAAGTAATCCTATCACAGAACTGACTTCTCAGGTTAGCAATTTTTTTCCCCTCACATTTAAAGATAAGATTATTGCTTATAAATTTGCATGCAAAATATATAAATCATTGTCTAGTGACAATGTGACTAGTTTTGTATTAAACTTAAATTCCAATTATTTGGAATATCGCATTATTCTCACCATAAGAAGCTAGTAATTATGATTTTTTAAATTGGTATTTTGTCCATTTCCCTTTTGTTCTTCTTTCAGTGGTTGGGATCATTGAATAGCTAATTGATAACATCATTTGACAAATTTCTTATGAAACTTAAAAACTGAAGTAGCTTTAACAAGAATGTTTTAATTAGGCTACACATTTCCATAAAAACTTTCTAAAAACCAGAACTAAGCCTGAGCACATTCCAAACCAAAGTGTTTGACTTATTGAGACGCTCATCTTTAAAAAGCATGTAATAACTGAAATCTCATAGGTTAGAGTCTTAGCTAAAATCGGAATAATTTTTAAACACAGATCTTAAGCTAAAATGTTTTAGAAAATTCAATGGAATGTTACAAGAACTTACAAAATATATAAAATATATTACAAAATATAGCTCAATTTCATCTGAACTCCAAAAAAGTGCTGTGGTAGTAGCTTCTTGGCGTAAGGGTTTGGCTGTACATCCATCCCACACCCAATTTCTATTGTTTTCTTTTGGCCTCTCAATTTTAACCAATTTGTTACAATTACTGCACTTATAGCAAGGCTACAATAATTTCCATCATTTTATGTCCATATTTTCCATTTTCAAAAATATAAGCCTTGAAAATAGCAAAATGCAAACAGCCTGATGAACAGCGCTATTTCTGCTCTTATTTCCTGTTAAATTTACAACATGCATGAATGTATGAGATGACAGACAAAATTTTTAGGACTGTGTCCAACAACAGCTTTTAACGTGGGAAAAAACTGCAGGTCCAGCTCTATCTCAGACAGAGAAACTGAGAGGCATACATGATTATTTTTAAGACTATGTTATCTGATGTTAACAAAGTTCCAACAAACCAGTTCTTCTCACATGGAAAAAGTGAGTATTAAAATTTTATCAGCAAAAACGAGGAAATGTATATTTATATTGTCTGTATAATGTGTATTTAATTATAGGGAATTGAATATATTTAAGAATAAACTAGTGATTTTCTGACTCAATTAAAAATTACTAGAAGCCTTTATCGTAAAATTTGAGAAAAAAACTATACTGGTTGGAACCCCAAGGTAACATTTTAAGCATTAAACATCTGGAATGTATCTGGCCCACTGTCATAAAAATTAACCTCATCCATTAGAGGCAAATGGTCTTGTACTTTTCCTCCTTTTTATACAAATTCAGTCATGACCCCACGTAAAGTTTTTCACTTCAGAAAGTCAGTATCAACATTTTGGGCAAAAATGCAGCATGCAGTGATATCAGGTAACACAAATGGCTAATATTATTGCTAGCCCTTACTATATACCTACATGAAACAAAGCAGCACAGGACATGGAATGGACATAGCGACGAGTCATGGAAGCAGTCTTATGGGGTGATGGAGGTATTCAAAAAGCATCATCTACCAGTCACAGTAGGAGTGTTTCTGAAACATTATTTGTGAGCTTCCTACCTGTTCAAGGGACTTGAAGTCTGAAGTCCAATGTCAAAAAGAGGCACAGGCTTTTCTGAGGACATTGCCATTGAAAGTCTATAGGCCATATGTTCAGTCATCTGACATTTGTTTCACTGTAAAGCTTGAATGCAATGTACCAACCACTCATCAAATGACTGAGCTTACGACCATCCTCAAGAAGAACCTCATTTCAGTGCGTGCACTGGAGTATTTTTACATTCTATGTGAAGTGGTAAACTGAAAATAGAAATAGGTACATCGCTTGCAGCAAACGGAAATAGGGCAGAATTGAAATCTTTTTAGATATGCTATTTACTTGAGAATCACAAATCCCCCATGCTCATATTCTAGTTATTTGTGAATAAACCATTAATAAATTGAACAGAAAGCAAACTGTGTTCTGTGTTTTCATTTTCAGAAGCAAACATCTACATGTCGAGGTTAAGGAGCTCGTTCTGGATGGCTAAGGAAAAGTCTCAAAGACATACTGTTGCCTAAAACAGGCAGCATGAACAACCTGCCATGCAGTGCGGCAAACCTGTACATTTGTATGTGCTTACAATAAATCTAAAGAAGAACTCCAGGAGAAAAGTTAAAACAAACAAAAAAATACACTCTAATTTAAGAAAGCTGCCATAATATGGTGAACTTCTGTAAATGGAAATGTTCTGCTGTGTCTCTGTAAGCTACATTAGAGCTTCATCTCAGCAACAGTAAGCTGTTCCCTTAGATGGAACACTCTTCCACCAAAAAGCCCAAAACTGTAGTTAATTTCCTTATGCTAGAGTACGCTAAAATAAAGTTGTGAGGTCTCCTAAATTTCCTTTTTCCTTAAGACTAAACAGAAATTGAAGTTAAATGTAGTTGCTTTGGGAATAAAGAGGCAAAAACGAGAACTGGCTTTTGACCATCTTTATCCCAAAGGCATAGGTCCTCACTCAGCACTAACTGAAGCTTGCTTTGCTTTTTTTTATATTTCTCAGTACACAGTTCCCTGGAGTCCGTCCCTTATTTCTGCCGATTGACTTATGCCTTCCGCATCAATGTCTACCTCTGGCTATAAGTCCCTGCTTTTCTTAAAAGAATTACTTGCTTTGTTCAGTTTATACGTATTTGTTCTATACTCCCAGCAGCCTCTCATACACCTACAGCTGTTTTCTAAAAAATACTGTTTTTCCTGCATGCGGTTTAATCACTTAATACTTACTAGCAGAAGAAGGTCCTTATACAAAGCACAACTGACTTGCAATGCCACCACTTAACTCAGAGAGCAGTGGTCAGGATGACAGACACCTCACTAACCTTTCTCCACCCAACTGCAAGTTACACTACATTAATGCTACTCTGTGACAGATTTGGTAAAGTTTAGTATGACCTGGTCTTTTTATGTTTGTTTTATCATTTTATCATTCGCATTTCTGACACTTTTTATTGAACCGCACACATAAGAAAACAGTTGTATAAAGCTATAAAACTTTGCTAAAAAGGATGGAAATGCCATGCAAGAAATAAAAGAGTTCATTTCTATCCCAAAACTTTTGTCTCTTGCCTTTTCCAGAAGCCTCGTATCAGCAGGGGCGTATGGCCGTCTCAAAAGCAGTGTGTAAAAATCTCCCAGACTAAAAGCATCTAGCCGTAAATGTAGAGAAACACAAGAGAGATTAAAACACACAATCATCCCATTGTTATGCTCTTACAGGCTGAAAATCTCTATGCCTTCTCTTCACTTGCAATTTTTCATTTTAAGGCCTATTTACCCTATCTATCTAGAAAGCTTCTAGACAGAGACAGAAAACTATGAAGTTAGAATATCCAAGCTACTGCAAAGTTAGAGGGATTTTGCTGGGGTTCTTCCTTCCTCTTTTGGACTTCACCAAATACAGTTACAAGAATAACTCATCTTTTTTTAAAAAAAAGCTACTATATCTTGTATTGGAAATGCAACAATGAGACAATGTTGGACTGCTGAGTAATGAGAGTATTTTGAACAGAGAAGCTGCTGAATGTGTAAGCAGGGGATTTGGGTGGTGCTGAAGGACGTGCAACAAATGTACAGAAAATGAGAGCTGGAGAAATTCCAGTGTAAGCACACCCCTACAGGAAAACATCCTCTGGATATGGGCTGGGATATATACAGAATGAGCTAACAAAGCACTGTAATGTTTCTAAGTCACTGGTGTCTCATCTGAAAAACTACGGGTACCTTGTTTTGCAACATCAGGAGATAGCAATGGGAATTACTGAGGACTTGGAAAAAACCCCTCTGCGTAGAGGCAGAGAGCAGGATTCCTCTGTCCCTAAGATCTCAATATTAAAAAAACCCCACACTAAATGCTTATCAATCACTTGTAATAGTTCACTGCAACATGCTCATGGTGCCTACGGATACACCCCTACCTATTTGTGATACCTGTTTGTAAACGCATGCAGTAATACCATATCTTTTTTATCCCATTGATAAGTAAGCCCTTTCCCTTCCACAGCATAGCCCTAGGAAGGGAGAAAAAGGCACACACCTTTTTCTTAGTACTTCTCAAGCAATGAATTGCAAGTTTAAATAGCACACGGAAGGGTGAGAGGATAGCCTGTGAGTGTACACACTTCACATCTCCCAGAACAGCTAACAGCCACAGAGAAGTAGCTTCTTCCTCTAAGTGCTTCTCCGTATGTAAATGCACCTGACTAAGCAATTCCTGCAGTGCTTGCCCTGGGGAGTGTTACCTCCTCTAGGAGGGTTTCAGAATAGTCACTTTCACAAAAACTGAGGGACTGCCATCCAAAATGCAAAAACAACTCTGTAACTCATCAGCAACAACAAGTTCAACATAAATGTTAAATAGCCATTAGTACTAGTGTCTAGTATAGAAGCACTCAGCAAAGAAGTCACAGCTGCTGCTTAAGTTGAGAACCATCAGCTGACTACAGTTGTGCAACGAACACTTATTGATAGAAAGCGATTTCATTTTAACTGCTTCATAACATCCATGCAATTGTTGTCCCCCTTCTTTGATAAAAGAGAGTCCCTTGGATGTCTCAGCACACCACAAGATAACATACTACCTGAGCGTGATGTAAATGGTACGGAATAAGGGGTGGAGAATGTGCTGATTTTGCTGGGCTAGGAGTTAATTTTCTTCGTAGTACCTAATATGGGGCTGTGTTTTGGATTTGTGCTGAAAACAGCATTGGTAACACAGGGATGTTTTAGCTATTGCTGAGCAGTGCTTACACAGAGTCAGGGCCTCTTCTGCCTCTCACACCACCCCACCAGCAAGTAGGCTGGGGGTGCACAAGAAGTTGGGAGGGGACACGGCTGGGACAGCTGACCCCAACTGACCAAAGGGATACTCCATACCGTATGACATCATGCTCAGCATATAAAGCTGGGGGAAGAAGGAGGAAGGGGGGGACGTGCGGAGTGATGGCGCTTGTCTTCCCAAGTCACCGTTACGCATGATGGAGCCCTGCTTTCCTGGAGATGGCTGAACACCTGCCTGCTGATGGGAAGCAGTGAATGAATTCGTTTTGCTTTGCTTGCGTGCGCGGCTTTTGCTTTACCTGTTAAACTGTTTTTATCTCAACCCACGAGTTTTCTCACTTTTACCCTTCCGATTCTCTCCCCATCCCACCAGGGGGGAGTGAGTGAGCAGCTGCATGGTGTTTAGTTGCCAGCTGGGGTTAAACCACAACACCTCTTTTCACTAAAAAACAGACCATTTATTCTTCACAGATAAAGTAGTTTCTAACTTTATAGTTTCTGGATGTATTTGGCTGCACTGAAAGATTTACCTCATCTCCTGCAGCAAATCAGTTGCATTGCTCTAGAGAGAAGCCTAGGAGTAAACTAGCATGTATGTCACAGACAGTGATGTAGTGACCAGAGTCCTGGAGCAAAATATGGGGCAACTGAGACTGACGGCAGAAACATATTTATTACTACTAAGTATGCTGCTAAAGATTAAAATTATCTGTTCTCTCCCTGAAAGCCATCCCAAATGATGAGAGTTTGAGACACTGGTGAGAAGCCAACATCAATATACTGAAGATCATTAATGGCAAAAAAGTTTGAGTCTCCAAGAACAAGGGATTCAGATCTTACAACCAAAATTATCACCTGCTTTATGCTGAAGCCACCAGTATCAGTGCTGTGTCTCACTTTACTTTGAGCACTGTCTTAGAGGATCTGACATTACTAGGATCATCCATAAAGGGATTCACACTCTCTGGATAAGAGAATCTGAAAATTCAAGTTGCTGTTCCAAAGGCTGATGAGACACCTGAAAAAATCTTGGACCGTCCTGTTTGTTCACGTGGCACAAGCTGTCAGTTGTCTGTGCTGTCCTAAATGAGTGCTAGGATGGTGCAGAATTCCAGTCCACTGATGTGCAAACTATCATCAGCTGCAGGCCACAACTTAAGGGCGGTCCAAAGCCCCTCAGTCCAGAAGGGAGGCAACTATATCTATCATTTTGCACAAGATGTAAAGATGAAGTAATGTCCATTTGCAGACATTGCATGGGATTGATAGTGTGTGCTTGAAAAGGTGTTGAACTAAGGAAAGATATGGCTCTCTTATTGAAGCAAGTGACTCTTAAAAGGTTTGTTGTGGGGGCCAAATGATGTTAACAATTAGGGGGCGGTATAAATCTGGCAGGTTGACAGAGGCTGTTTCATGAGGGGAAAATTCTGGTATATAAATATTGCTTGAATAGAGCCAGGACAGAGCCAATGAGTAGACCTCTCCTGTACCGTATTACCTGATACCTTAGTGTTGCTCACAAGTCTTTGGCCAAGTCTAGGTGTGAAAACTAAATAAAATCTCTGCCCTTAAAGTACATTTCATTAAGGAATGTACTACTTTGGGAAATCTGGAAGCTTGTAACCAGAAAGAAGTATTGTGGGCTGGCATAGAGTCAAAATCTCTCTAAAAATTCAGGAATAAAAGGAAGACATTGAAGAGTGACATGGTTATATATTGCTACAAGTCCTAATTATTGATATGAAACTGTAACTTTCCAAAAGAATAGCGCTATTTTAAAAAGGCAATGATACAGTTTATTTGCTGAAAAGGATATAGCCTACCTTTTATGTGGTATTGGCACTAGAGAGAAAAGATTAGTCAGAGTAAAGACATTTAACTTGGGATCATGTACTTTCTGTCCAGTCTTCTGCACGTAGATCCACAAGATGACTGTTTTAACAAACCAAACGAGAAGGATCTAATAAGTGCTGCATTAATAACAGTCACACAAACTGTCCTTCCCATGTGGTGAAAAGCATCAGTAAGAAACGTCTTTGTTTCAGAGGACTCTCTCAGTAGGATGCATAGTGAGGAAGATAATCATCATATGCCAAAACCCATAGAAGTTTAAGTTCCCATTGGCTCAGAGCACAGATGCCCTTGAAAAGATAAATTTGATTCCTCCAAATCTGTGGGAGAGGGAGAACTTTCTGTTCTAATCTCAAACAAGAGATGGTCGATAAGTGTAAAAAATAACAGTACAAACCCAATGAGGACAGGGTTTCCCTGCAAATAGCCAGGATGGTGTGAAGCAAGTGGAGAAGGAAACAGACAGACAGGTATGGCCCGTACGATAATTTTGGCACTCTTGCACAGAAACCACCAAGGATGGTGGTGTAGAAGGGCCCTGAGGCTTGCTAGCAGTCTTCCACAGAATACTCTGCTAACAGGGGAAAGAAAATGACCAAACACTGACTGCTGCCAAACATTTTGAGAGTCATGTTTTGAGTAGGGATGGCCTCATTTCCTCCCACTTGCAGTCCAGATGTACTCCCTCCAGAAAAAACAGAGCAATGCACCATCAAGAGGTAAGAACTTAGGTCTGAAAGCCAGAAATTCCATGCTTGTGATGTGTTTTAGGACAAAGCTTCTTTTATGACCATGACGAAAAGTCTCTAGAAGATTACCTGCGTAAGAAATCATCTATGCAGCTCGTGAGAGTAGGAGGAGGCTAACAATAGGTAAACTCACACAAGACTAAATGAAAGAACAGCTCAAAGCGTGACTTCTGTAAGTAATATCCTTCCACTATGGCTGTAGGTAACACCTACATGCAAGCACCAAGTACATACAAAAAATAATACCACATGGAGGCCATTGTATTTCATAATGCTAGGTCAGGACTATACATTCTCAGTTTAGCATAGGCTAATCATTCATGATTCAAGGTGCAAGTTTAATAAAAAGAGAAAAATTCACACTAGTGAAACTTTTTGCCAAAATATTACCAAAAGCCATGAATTTAACACAGTTCAAGAGAGACCAGATGACTACATACATATATCATAAAGAATATCCTAACGTTTTCAAAATCAAGATATAACTTTTTCTCATTCAACTATTTCTTAGAGTGAGAAATTGGCTTAACATTTACAGAGCACTCTAAGACCAAAATGAGGCCAACCGACATCTTCTGTGCAAGATTCTCACACCTTCCCCTGCAGCAGCATTACTGGCTGCTGACAGACCAAGTTGAATACACCTTGGGCACAATCCAGCATAGTGTGTTTCTAGAGGACAGTCTAGGAGAAGAGAGGAATTCAACACTCTCACACTGTGCCAATTCTCCTTTTCCAACTTTTCAGAGCAGGGCAATGTTATGCTAGGAGAATCTATTAGACTCACTTTCGAGCCGAGGAAGCAACAGCATGCTAAGCTAAGTTTTAGCTTGATGAAGGTAACAGAGCAGATCAGAATCATGCCAAAGAGTAGAATTACTGGGTGTCACGAGATGTCATGGTGCTTGAGTTCAATGGAAAGGCTATACAAAAACCAAGATGAAAAGCTGCCTGGAAAGTGTCAACCGTTGTCATCTTCACAAGAGACAAAAGTGAAAATGACAAACCAACATATATTTCAGAAGTGCTTGATGAGGGGCTGCAACTGCCATCATAGCCAGGCTTTTGCAGTCAATAAGGGAAAGATTGTCTAAAATTAGAAGAAATGCTACAGCTATGCTAATTCTCTGTCGTAATGTTAAGGAATAACTTGCCACCTGAGCCATGTTGTTAATACACGCAACCCACACCAGTGCCTGTTGGAGAATGGAACTCCAACAGGCTATTTTCAAAGAAGCATTTTGCTGTATTTTATGTCTTTATTGCAACACATTTTGATTTCGGAGACTGCTCTAATAATCAAGCCCTTACAAGAGACCGCTTAAAAAACCCCTACACTTTCTCTTTTTCACTTCTAGATGAAAATTCTGCATAGTTTTCAGAAAAAAAATACTAGGAAAAATAACTCTGAAACTATTGCTTTGTTATATCTTTTAATATAATTTTATGTTACACAATAATCAGTTTTAACTAAATGAAGATACTAAGACCTATAGTAACAATCAGAAGAGTAAAGTCTCTAAAATATATATGTATCTCTATTTTGCCTGGGAAAAAAAGTCTAGGTGTGCTGAAAAAAAAAATCTAAGAGGGCATTTATACTGGTGAAGAAGTTAGGTCAAATGAATCCAGGCCTTCTGGTCTCAATCAAGAAAATACCACATATCTGAGAGTGAGACAGTCACAAAGAAGCACCAGGAACTGAACTTTCTTGGCTCATGTGATCCAGGAGTATGTGACAAGTTTTATCCTGTAAGCCAAATCTGGTTTCTGAAGAGACACAGAATCATAGAATCACAGAATAGTTTGGGTTGGAAGGGACCTCTAAAGGTCATCTAGTCCACCCCCCCTGCCGTGGGCAGGGACATCTTCAACTAGATCACGTTGCTCAGAGCCCCGTCCAACCTGACCTTGAAGGTTTCCAGGGATGGGGCATCCACCACCTCTCTGGGCAACCTGGGCCAGTCTTTCACCACCCTCAGCGTAAAAAATTTCTTCCTTAGATCTAGTCTCAATCTACCCCCCTTTAGTTTAAAGCCATTCCCCCTTGTCCTGTCGCAACAGGCCCT
>NW_008795686.1:1072223-1086090 GCF_000699145.1 Aptenodytes forsteri | reverse complement strand
CCAGAGCAGAGTAGAGGGGCAGAATCACCTCCCTCGACCTGCTGGCCACGCTTCTTTTGATGCAGCCCAGGATACGATTGGCCTTCTGGGCTGCGAGCGCACATTGCTGGCTCATGTCCAGCTTTTCATCCACCAGTACCCCCAAGTCCTTCTCGGCAGGGCTGCTCTCAATCCCTTCATCCCCCAGCCTGTATTGATACCAGGGGTTGCCCAGACTTGGATGTCAAAGGCATCCAGTGGAATTAAGAAAAAGAAAAATCCAAACTCCAATGAAAGCCTCATTAAAAACCACAAAAAAAAATATTATTATATGTACCGCAGGATCAACCTTGTGCTGGCAAACAGACTGCAACTTCTGCCACCAAGGTCTAACATTTTGTAAGTTCTGTCGCAGGAAAGAAGTATTTCCCTATTCTCTAATTAATTTTCTTTATAAAAAAGTGATGTTATCTTGCAGCTGACAATCTCAGTACGTAAACATTACTATGTCAGCAAAAAAAGAACTCACACTTGCAGCACTTGCATTCAGTACAGTGCATCTGAACCATTGTAAATGTAAATACCTACAATAAATGTAAATAAATACATTCCCTTTGAGGAATATGAGGAAAGGAACCGATCTCAAATTTGTATGTGCTGAGGCAGTCAACGCACTTCAATGAGGAGGCAATCTGGTATAATATCAGCACTTGCAAACTGAGTATTTAGCATGATAAATTGCCTTCTGAAAAGTTGGTACTAAAGACTGCTAATAACATTCCAAGTGCTAAAATATTAAAAGAGCTAAACCAAACACATTTTTAAAATACTTATTAAAAGTCAATTCAAAATGTAATCTTGCTTAGACTTGGGGCGAGTAAGAGACCTCTAGATATGCTATGTCTAGTCATTTGTGAGGAAGGAAAACAAGAAAAACAGAGTTGAAAGAATTTTTACAGAATAAAACTTCTGTGAGAACACTTTGCTGAACAAGATCTGCTGCTATATGTAAAAAAAAAAAAAAAGAACAATCACTTCAAAGCGAAGGCTGACATACTTTGCCTTTTAAGAGACTGCATCTGTATCTTCAATATGCAGCATCACTTTCAATATAGCTGCTTTAAAAATGGTTCCTAGTCAGCTTGACAGCATGTGACTGCATCGGGAAGTTATTTCAGAGGAACTTTGCCATGCCTGTGTGGCTGCAATAGTTACCAGGGCTTGCTTTGTTCATACTCTGTTTGAAATTGCTTTTCCTTCTAGGAATGGAAATACATAAACAGTCACCTAACATTTTAACAACATCCAAAGTCTTCAGCATAGCAATACTTGGCAATTTTTCCTCCCCTCTCCAAATGCTGAGTTTACACAAGAACCTCAAACTCCTGGGTGTTCTCTATATGATGTAAAAAGTTGATTTTGGATTCTTAGAGGAAATTTCCATTTAACTTTCCCATATTTATTCTTTTTGGATGAATAAAGCAGCTGAAAGAACTGTTATATTTTAGAAATCCGTTTATAGAAATAGATTGTTTCTTGGTAAGTCAGCAAAAGTTGTCATATGTATGTACACACTTTGTGCAACTGAATCATTTATTACTTTAGGAATTTATTTTTAAATGATGGATAGAAACTCTGCACCAAAAAGTGACCTAGTAGAGATTCTGAGATAATGCTCTTAATGATAGCGTGATCACTGCAATAAAACCACAACTCCATTACATTCCCAGCATAAGCCTTTAAAGCTTTTATCTGTATAGGCCCAAATTCCTTCTCTGACCTGCTCCCTGGAGGAGCCTCTTTCTTCCCTCATCCTCCTCAATGGTTGTGAGGAAGACCGGAGAGCCTGGTCTTCTAAATTATGTTTCTATAACTATGTGGTGTAGGTAGGTGCATGTTACAGATCTGCTATCAGATCTGTACTGTTTATTTCTAGAATAATGTTCCTATTCATTAAACTGGCGGAATTTAAGCTGAATATTCACAGCGAGTAACGCAATTTTGAGTTTTAATTTTACAAACAAATGTCAGTTATCCAGACAAGCTTCAAACCAGTGAGTCAAGTTACTTTGCAGTTGGTTCTCTTGAGAAATGTTGCTTAATCAGATGGTCAGCTGGTCAGCCATGAATGTTTATTCTATAATTGCAAAATACTGCTTCAGGATGAAAAACATCTCGCCTGAGCCACAGTGTCCTTCTATAACTCTAAGCACATCATGTGATCCCATATAGTCTTCTAAAAACATGTAAGGGAGTCACAGAAGATGATCTCATTTAATGATCCCATTAGACACCTATTTTTTAACTCTAAATTAATTTTCATTATTCCTTGCCTGAATACGTAACTTGTGACCCAGGGGCTTCAAACTCACTTCACAACATAAAGAAATCTAACTGAATATAAAAAAAACTTACAGATTTAAACTCAATAATAAGACATTGCCTTGCAGCTTCCAGTGTGATAAATACGATCTGCAGCAATTGGGTAATTTTTAACTTATCTACCTACATAAACAAGTCTGTTTCTAATAGGATCTTTGTTTAACTATGAAATAGCAAACATTTTCTGAGCTATAGGAAGAGACAGTAATAAAAATATTCTGAAATAAAAAACATTCTGAAAGAAAAACATTCATTTATCAGTAAAGACAGTATTTAGCTATGAGTCAGCATAAAACAGATACGCACAGATCTTACAGATAAGACCTTTTTTTTTTTTTTTTAAGGTCTGATACGATAATACCTTTTTCCTGAATTGTAACAACTGAAAAAAAAATCAATTAATAAAAAAATGAGAACGTACAGACTGGACTAAATTTTATATCTTTTATCCTGTCCTCCTCCTGCATGTTAAATTAAATGTTTTTTTTTTCTTCCCTGTGAGTTCAACTCACAGAGGGTGCCGTTTATGAGGGATGCTGGTATATAATGCTTAATGCTAAATGAGCGACAGTCTAGAATATTATTTCAAACCAAATGAAATTGATTGCTTTGCACAGTTGGTTTTGGAATAATTTAGAAAGGGTTTTTCTTAGGAAAAAACAGATCTTTGTAACAGAGTGCAGTGGGAGATCACAAAGTATAGGTATTTCTTAAGCAGCAATCTGTTCAAAGGGGAAACTCTTTACACTCCTTTCCTCCGAGACCTCTGATGAACACTGGCATCAGCTGGGTGGTGTGGGAAGATGAGAGCAGGTAGTGAGATAACATGAACATAACAATTGGGAATTTTACAGGGAAGAGAAAACATCTGACTTGGCAGATGATATTTTGTTCCTAAGAAAAAAAATATTTATGAGATCCTTATTAGGCAGAAGAAGATGGTACATGTTTTTCAACCATCTTTACTTAAATGAGTCATTAAAACACTTATTTGAAAGTAGTAAGGCAATTCAGCAGGACTAGAAATAAAACAGACTTTTATAAATATCTTATACGTCTCCCCAGACAGTCAGTCATGTATATAAAGCACACATGTAGTTGGGGAAGCAGCAGACAGATAAATATAGCCAACGCTGACTTCAGCAGCTCAAGAATACAACTATGTACCAAAAGACACATCAGTTAAAACATGATATAATAATGCTTACAACATCATTCATTCATTAGCAGCTCAGCTGCAGTGAAAAACACAGTGTGAAATACCAAATTATGGAATGTCCTATAAAGCTATATATTTTTTAAGTTAAATGATAAGGGAAAAAAATTATCTAAGTAGTATAATCTGCCTTGAATTTGCTCATTTTCAATAAGGAAATGAACACTTTTTTGGAAGGAAAAAATCAGACTTCATTCCAATATTGGTAAATAAAATCAAACTTTTAAGAACATACAAATATGAGGATGCTCAATGAGCATTTGGATCATCGCTGTCACTGTTCAGAATAGCTAAATATATGATCAGAATGGGAAGTTCACTATCCACGTGCCAGAATAACAAGCTTTTTAAAGTAGAACCGAGGAAAATCCATGGGGAACATAGAAAGTTGGTACAATGTTATTTATATGCACTGGTAGCTTTATACTGCAGTCATTTGCTGAGTTCAGAAAGTTCAGCTTGCTATTCCAAAGCCTGCATAATGTATGTATTACTGCTATTATGACTTGCTTTTGAAAGCTTTTTATATCATATTTGAAACTAAAAGGAAAATAAAATGTAAGCTTGTGATGACACATACTAATGATTCAAACAAATCCATGAAGTTTTAAAGTCTACTCAATTCTTATTACAGGAGAGGCTAAAGACTGGCTTAGTTGCACAGTGGAGAACTCAGAAGTTCTTGTTTCCCAGAGTATCTGTGCTAACTACATGTCTATAGTGTAATTTGTTTCAAGTTAACTATACAGATCCATAAATTTATTAGTGACAGAGTGACATGAACTAGGATTTTAGTCTTAATATCTAGAGGAGATAAATTTAGGGCATCTTTCTAAGTCCTCTGCAGATAAAAATTCCACGAAATTAAAAAAAAAAAGGCAAAAAGTTGAAATGTTTCCTCTCCCTGTCCCTACATCCTAAATCATTTTTTCCCCATATCTTGAGTGTGCTTAGGATCAGACTGAAGAATGGAGTTCAGGAGTCTGAAAATCTCTAAAGGGGGCTGGTGGATTGTTTCAATCGCTGCTGCAAGCTGTGTCTCACCAGTTGCAGACTGACACTCAGCTGAACTGTTGTCCAATTTAACAGGGTTTTTTTTCTCCACAGATGCTCCACAGGTCTGGGGAGAAAGTGAAAAGTACATGCATGGGCAGAGGTGCTCCTTTTGCAATATCCTATACAGCAACGGATATCAAAACAAGGGGCAATGAGACCAGCTTAGGCAAAGACTTAATTTCCAGACACATTTAGCACTTACTGGAAGGCCAATAAAATCACCATGGTGGTAAACACTGAGGGGAAAAAAGGAGACGACTTCTCTTGCTAGGGGAGGCACCTAAAAGCCACAGATCTTTAAACAGGTTTAAGTAAGCATTCTTGAGGTCTTTTTGACTTTTTAATGTGTACAGAAGTGGGAATTCTTGTTTTCTGCAGTTGGCCAGATGGTCCTGACTCATTCTGTCAGTCACAAGGCCAAAATGATTTTTACATTAACAGCAAAACCTTGAAGCCATAAGTCTTCTCCCTCAAATACCTCCTGCTGAAGTATTTGTGAGCAGTCATTTGTTCCCTTTAAACTTGCAAGCTTCTTATTTTTGATCAATGCCTTGACCGTAAAAAACCTATTTCTGTTAACAGAGCTATGCACATACAGCTCATTTATCTCTTCCCTTGCCAGAAAATTGTGCAGAAGGCTCCAAAGTGTTGTTCCAGTTTGCACTTGAAGGCACTGGTATACGCAAGGTTCTCAAACGGCAACCACCATAATTCTCAAACTCCGTGGGCTGATGTTCAAGGGGCAGAGTGAAACAGAAGCATCTACCCTTCTTTCATACCACTTCCTCATCACTCTATAAATACAGATACTGTATACAGAATAAAAGCACTCCAGAAACCAACCTATGAAACAACAAATTATTAAGCAGTGAGATAGGCGCTTTGATGATTATTGATTCTTTTTAAGATGTCTGTAGGTACATATATAATACATCCTTGGTTTGTATGCCTATTATTTTTATATATGTATGTATAAAATACCTATAATATAAATATTTTATATAGGTAAAAGTCTGTGCTCTTCAGGTCGCTAAGACAAATCTAAGACTAAGGATCATTCTTCTCTTATGTATAAAATACCTATAATATAAATATTTTATATAGGTAAAAGTCTGTGCTCTTCAGGTCGCTAAGACAAATCTAAGACTAAGGATCCATTCTTCTCTGGTCTTGTAACATGCAGCTAGGATTCCAAAAAAGTCAGTTAATGAGATTAAAAATGTACCCATGTTTTAATACAACTAAAACAACCATTTGCCCTCTTAATGCAATACAAATTATTGTTTAATGCAGACCAAAAAAGTAGTTTGAATTATCCCAATTATTGCAGTTTTGGCTTACATTCAGCTATGTTAGAAAACCCCTGCAGGAATCTGCCAAGAGGAAAATAAGATACAATTACTTTTATTTGCAGTATAAACTTACATACCTTGGCCTCCGAAATGCTAAACCATATTGTTGGCAAGCCAGTCCCACAGTGGGAGTATAAACAATAGGCATGAACCTTTCAATGTCAGAAGTCAGCACTTTATAGAAAAGCTTTTCATTTCGATCCTGAAGACTCATTAGTAGAATATATCTGTGGAGAATTACATATAATTAGGCAGACATCAAGTGAACATACAAAGTAAATTTAGAAATACAAAGGTGTTTAGATAATTAATTAAAGCTATGTTTGCCCTGTAACAGCCTCTTTCTTGTTGAGAATATTTAAATTCCTCCTTGTCTTAATAGGACAAATGGTTCAGACACAAAGGTTAACAAACTGGTTGAGACAGAAAGAAGCTGAAACCATCACAAAGTTGACAAACTGCATACTCGGGAAGCTAATCCCTCTCAGGTATGAAACACTACACTGCAATTGAGCATTTGGTCTGTCAGAACCTAATCTGTACATATCACTTGTTCCACGTGAAACGAGACCATCATTAAAAAAAACTTAAACAAGCTTACTCTCTTGCCCAAAAAAATGAAACTAAAAATGTTAGCTTTTTCTGCTCTTGCCTCGATAGAAATTTCTCTTAAATCCAGACAAACACTTCAAATAAATACTTCACCTGAATACTGTAGGACAAAGCTTTCAAAAACAAAGCATACACATATGGCCTTTTGTCCCTGAAGTCTATGTTTGTAATGAAAACTGCAATGTTTTATCTCCTAATGGAAATCAATTTTTTATTGCATTTGAAGAAGTGTTATATTTATTTAAAAAGAAAACCAATGAGGAAAAAAAAAAGAGAGTGGAAAAAAAGTTCATGCTTAGCTTGATCTACTTTTGACTACCATCGCTCTAATATTGAATAAATGGACTAGTGCTCCTAGATCCCAACCAGGAAGCCAAATTTCAATGCTGAGTATGACAGATGATATGAGTCTATGAGTGACTTCAAGTCAGGCTAGTTCATGCAGGTATGACTCTGGTCACTTTGTGAACACTTAATATTTAGGATTTTGATGATCCTAAATCTCACCTCTCTATTCACTCTATTCACTCAGAGAGTAGTAGAAGACTACTCTCTAAGCAGTCTTCTATACCAATAGGCTTACATAAAACTTTTAACTTATGTATACAATTTATGTAGGTTGGGTTTTTTCTTTTAGTTTACAGTGGATTACTAAATAATTATACTCAAAAAGTTTAATATGCCCATCATTTTATTACACAAGTGTTGAGGAAATGTATACAACGCATTCATTCCAAAAGCCTGGAGGTTTGTGTTCTTAAATATTACTCACATGAACATTCCTTCAGCATACTCATATATCACATGCACCAATAAAATCTAATTCATACTTTAGGAAGACACAAATATATTCAGGTAACTATCTAACAAAGAACAGTTTAGTAAATCTGCATTTGTTTTGTTCAAGCTTAGCTTGTATATTGGGGAAGTATTTCACGATCTGCTATATAAACCTTTAACAAGCACTATAAGCAAGGGTAGTGCATCCAGCTTGGCATCTGGTGACTAATGAGGTGTCAGAAGTGCGGCAAAACAGTGTCCCTCCCCTTGTATCACTAAGGGTGCTTTAGACCCTAAACAGATAAAGACCTAGGAACCAAAGAGTTGAAGATGTACCCTAAATACCATCACCACAAGGCATCCTGAACCACCTTCCATCATACACATTAGTTTTAAATGTACTCTAAGGTTAAATTATATCCTGGACATGTAGTTCTCAGCTACAAATATAATATAAATACATACTAATTTTCTTTCATATTATTACATTTCCCTACTAACCTTTCATTTTCCCAGTATTTCATTATGATACAGCTATATCTTCCAATGTCCTTGAATTCTTGGAGCATTTTCTTTATTAAAACCTTTCTCCTGAGGATGATTATCCCAACATTTACCTTGAAATACAAGCTCTTTCACATATAGTTGTGAATACATTTGAAGACATTCATTTTGTTTCCAGAGGATCTTGAAAGTGATGTTAGAGAATATCATGTGTGCTGTGGCCTGCTCTATACCGGAGACTGCAAGCATTCATGCAAGCCACATCACTAAGTTTCAAAGCAGCTGCTGGTATGGTTTTTTTCCTTTTTATCACTTTCATTTAAGATGAGATGTGGCTACTTAAGACTTTAAAATACTTTTTCATCACCCTTTTTTACTACTTAGATCAAGCCTGGATTTTAAATGGGGTAAAGAAATCTTTTACAAAAGAAATTAAAAGTTTAGCAAAAGGCTTCCACAAGGGCTTCAAATCAAAAAACTATTCGCTAAAACTCTCCATTTGTTTTTTACTGTCCTATAGCATTAAATTGGGGTTTTATTTTCTTATTTGTATTTATCATGCCACTTTTATATTCAGGATATGTTAAAGAAATTGCAAAGATAATAACTGTATTCTACTTATAATAACATTTTCAAATATTACATACTTGGCCATAACCAAAATCAGCATAAGAAATATTATTATAAAGTGAAAAATATTTCTAGAGAAGTGCGATTTTGATCAGAAGGCTACTTTTCAGTGGCAGGTATAAAATATCTCTTCTTTTTCGGCATAGTAACTTCCTTCGGGGTATCAACTTTCTCAAAAATTCTTTCTTAAGGGGAAAACCAAAAACGCTTCATCCTCAATGTGGTGTTGGTTATAATGCATTAGACAAGTATGCACCTTTTAGCAACATGCAAGTAATCTGCACAACTAAAAGCAGGAAGTGCTTTTCAGCATTGTGTTTTAAAAAAAGATACATTTAAAATGCAGTATATTCAATGGAATCTTTTACTGAAGCCCACATTTAATTGAAAACATAGCGAAAACAAGCAATAAAACACTGAGAACAATCATTTGTGCTATAAAAAGAGAGAAAAATATTATCTGTCCTCAGACAAGGAGTCTTGAATGAAGATTTCGGCAAAGAGTTTCAGAGGATGAAAACCAAGGCCTGGCAAGTAAGACAGAGGGGGTTGCCAAGCATTCAAATTTCAGTATCAGTATGTCACTCTTCCCCCTTGCCTTTACTTCACCTAAGAACTTTTCATGCTAGTCTGCTGTTACGAAGGGAATGAAATACAGTAGCAACAAAAGGATATAAACCAAATAGCATCCAAAACCCAAAAGAAAACTGATGTAACTACCAGAAAATTACTGATGATTTATTAGGATAACTGGCCCTACTATCACTGGCATGCATTTTACAAGGCAAAATGGAATGGTAAAAAAAAAACCCAAACCCAAAGTTTGTTTGCTCTTACCTTGCAAAACATGACAGCAAATAAAGAAAAGTGGGAGGAAATGCTATTATTTTTAACCTGTGTAAGATACTTAGCTCCATTACTTTGCATCATCAGTATCTATGTAGAAATGCTATTAAAGACAGAGAACTTTAAGAAAAAACAAAGTAACGCAGCATTCTCAGGAAAAGTGATTTGATGGCACCTCTCCTAATGTTCACACGTCCAGTATAACATTTTACCAGTGGGTCAAATGATGTGGGTGTGTCAGGGGCAATGATTTCAGTGTCAATACAGAGCAAGAAGAAAGACAATTAAGAACGTACAGGGGAGAAAAAAAAAGATTAAATTACTTGCAGAATCCATCGCAGCTTTTCCAAATTAAGTTAGAGGAATAGAATTATTTCCTGTTACTGGCTTCCTTTTTGCCAAGCGTACCAGGCAATATATTTGCTGCTGTTTCACATTCATTTTGTGCATGAACTCTTGGTATTTCAGAGCACAGCAATTCCATGCTGCAAGTCAGCAAAGGAGTTTCAGCCATGCCAAAACATGTCATACCATGGTACTATCAGCTTAGCTTTATGAATTTACACACACCCTCTTTCCAATCAAAACCAGGGCAAGCTACAATCCTGCCAGTGTAAGATGCTGTCATATACAGCATTAATGTTTCATCAGACAATATCCTTCTGTCTAAGGTACTTAACAGCTTCCACCTCTGCAATATTCAAATACTTGTATTTAATTTTTTGTATTTGGACATAAAACACACAGGTATACACCCGCTATCAAATCCAAGCTCTAGGATGAAAACAACAGCTTCCCTTTATCTCTTTTCAGTCACTGCTCCTATGGGAGCGAAGACTATGCCAGATGCATACTGGAAGAAATGTGTTTTTTCTAGAATTAGTATATTTACATTCAGTAGAAGGCAATAGCTGCATTGTCTTACACAAGGTTGTCCTTGAGCACCTGCCCGTACAGGGAGCACTTGAGATTTTCTTTCAAGTTCCAGTTAAAATAGTCAATGTCTTCTGGCATTCTCCATCAGTGAAGGTACTCACAGACTAACTGCGGCAGGATCACAGTCACTCTTCCCTTTAAAATGCTTTGATACGAGTATAGTACAGGAGACCAGAGTTCACATATTGCCTTGAAGGACTGAGCTCACACACATGTAATGCACATGTTCTCAGAGCAGGATCTCTATTGACATACTCCAATAAAATTGTCAGACACTTGGCTTATAAACACAGCTGCAAATCACATTTTGCATGCGCAAGTTTTTGCACACTCAATTCACACAAGCGTTTTATCTCTGCAAAGGAGCCCAAGATGCCATCGTTGATAGTCTTCAAAGGAAGAATCTTCTGCATGCAAATGTTACCAAGTCTTTCAATCAGTGGTCTTAAATATTAACCTACACATGTAACGCACAAATGATTTGATTTTGCTAAAAACTGGAGGAAATACCACAGCAATATAATGCCCCACTAATATAAGAGGAAAATATTTTTTTATCAAAGCATAGCATGACATGAATAGTCAATTTAGGCCTGCTGGGTGTTCACACAGAATACAAATACGATTTCTTAAAGAAACAATTTCATTTGGGGGGGACTTGTGGATTTGTATCATTTTAAGTGCTTAAGAGCCAACCTGATTTAATTTAAGCTTATTTCTTAACTGCTATGGACCTGTGTTATGGAATCGTGGACTAGCTGAGGTTGGAAGGGACCTCCAGAGATCGCCTCATCCAATCCCCTGCTCAAAGAAGAGTCAACTAGAGCAGGTTGCCCAGGACCATGTTCAGTTGGGTTTTTAATATCTCCAAGGATGGAGACTCCACCCCAGCTTATCCAGCATTATAAATGGAGCCACACTGTTTATTCAGACTATAAGGGGAAGGAGAAGATACAAATACCTGGACCAAAAGTTATGGTTGAGAAAATACCACTGCCACATGCCACAGAATAAGACTGGGAAATAAACACAGCATTTAATTTTTTTTCTTATGTTAATTACTAAATTCTTAATTGAAGTATTTTGACTAGTGATCACGTTAGTGAGAAAAAAGCCTAACTTTTAATAGTTTCAAGTTATTTCTATGAACCAAAGACTTTCTAGCTTTCGCAGCTGAAGTACATCACTAAAACCCTATTAACAACAAATTCATACTGCAAAGCTGCACAGTACAATATAACCTTTATACTAAAAAAGGCATTATACTAAAAACTGGCTTTATGGTATAAAATGGCAAGCTACGGTTTAACGCTCAAGACACATGGATGTAATATTGTAATGTTTGTGCTTCTGTTTTAAGAATGTCTGGTCACAGGAGCAGGAAACAAATTTGTTCCTTAACCAACTATTTATTTGGAAAAGAGAAAATGCAAAAGAAGACTCATAGGTGGGAAATAATGATACTGAGGTTTTGTTTTATTAATTATATACAGACATTAAGCTTAACAGGGACAGATTTGGAAAAAAACTATCTGAAGTAAATGGCTTCTGGAAAACCTTTTATTTACATTTATTTGTATACGTATTTATATTTATTTATACTTGTGTATTATTTGTGTCTATCGTATGTGGATAAGTGTACTTTTAAAAAAAAAAAGTTCCTTTCCTCCCCCACTCCCAAGACAGACAGATTTTTCGTTTCTCTCTTTTAACATGATAAAGCAAGTCTTCTGCAAAGTTTTCCCCCAAAACTTGGAGACAGTTATTTTTATTTGATGATTCCCATTGTGATCAAAACTTCAGTATATGGTGTTTTACTGTGGTTCAAATGGCCCAGCATTCAAACTTTTACTACTCTGTCATTTAAAGCTAATAGATCATTTCTTTTGTCCTTTCCTGCAGAAATTTTTCATTTTGGCAAAGAGCCATTTAAATATCCACAATTTTTTGCTAAAAAAATAAAGAAATAAGATTTGGAAATACTGCTACTCTCCTCTTGAATTTCACATAGCTAGACCTGTAACTTTCAATCTGTGATGTCTTGAGAAACACAAGTGCTTTTCTCCTATGACCTGAAGTAGGAGCAAAATTTCTTTGCTAGTTAAGAAACACATACAACAATGGGGTAAAAGGCCTTTTTTCTTGCTGCTTTTAAGTTACAGGTGAATAGAAATTCCAGCAATTCAAGTAGAAACAAACAATTGAAACAGCCTTAAAGTCTTAAATGTCCTGAAACATATGAAACAACGAGCTGTATCACAAAGGGACTACTTCAAGGCAGAGTTAAGGAAGAGATGGGGACAGAAGGACAGAGAAAGTTTTCTCCTATGGTAATGTCAGTGGTTGAAGCAGGGGTCTCCATGAAATTTTGCGCTTTGCTACATGCAGGGACTCAGACTAAAACATTCTAGCCTGGGAAGTTACTGCTCTGTGATAACTGATAATGCCCTCCCTGATAGCACTGGAGGATGGTTCCAGGAAAGATCCCACATAGACAGTGGGATCGAGTGCACCCTCAGCAAGTTTGCAGATGACACCAAGCTGAGTGGTGCGGTCGACACGCCAGAGGGACCGGGACAAGCTCGAGAAGTGGGCCTGTGTGAACCTCATGAGGTTTAACAAGGCCAAGTGCAAAGTCCTGCACCTGGGTCGGGGCAACCCCCAGTACCAATACAGGCTGGGGGATGGAGGGATTGAGAGCAGCCCTGCCGAGAAGGACTTGGGGGTACTGGTGGATGAAAAGCTGGACATGAGCCAGCAACGTGCGCTCACAGCCCAGAAGGCCAATGGTATCGTGGGCTGCATCAAAAGAAGCGTGGCCAGCAGGTCGAGGGAGGGGATTCTGCCCCTCGACTCTGCTCTGGTGAGACCCCACCGGGAGTACTGCATCCAGCTCTGGAGCCCTCAGCAGAAGAAAGACACGGACCTGTTGGAGCGGGTCCAGAAGAGGGCCATGAAAGTGATCAGGGGGATGGAACTCCTCTCCTATGAAGAAAGGCTGAGAGAGTTGGGGTTGTTCAGCCTGGAGAAGAGAAGGCTTTGGGGAGACCTTCTTGCAGCCTATCAGTACTTAAAGGGGGCTTATAAAAAAGATGGCGGCAAACTTTTTAGCAGGGCCTGTTGCGACGGGACAAGGGGGAATGGCTTTAAACTAAAAGAGGGTAGATTGAGACTAGATAGAAGGAAGAAATTTTTTACGCTGAGGGTGGTGGAAGACTGGCCCAGGTTGCCCAGAGAGGTGGTGGATGCCCCATCCCTGGAAACCTTCAAGGTCAGGTTGGACGGGGCTCTGAGCAACGTGATCTAGTTGAAGATGTCCCTGCCCACGGCAGGGGGGTTGGACTAGATGACCTTTAGAGGTCCCTTCCAACCCAAACTATTCTGTGATTCTATGATTCTATAGTTAACCTAGAAAAGATGCCACAATCATGAGCTATTCACTTAGAAGGAAGGCTGTGCTCATCCTATTCTGCCTCCATAAAAAACAAAGGTTGTGGCAACTTTAAATTACAAAAAAGCCTTGCCACCAACAGACAGGTATCTAAAAGCCATGTATTACATACAGATAACAAGA
>NW_008795686.1:1052275-1072134 GCF_000699145.1 Aptenodytes forsteri | reverse complement strand
TTTTAATGCATATGTATCTATATGCATGTAAAGACATTACTGACTTTTAGCTTCACAGGAGTTCATTTGCTTCTGATGACCTTTGTATCATTTAGTTATTGAAATAGTAAGTTCAAGTGAACAGCACTGGAATATTACAATTTAAAATTAGGAGGATTATTTTCTGAGGAAGGCATTCTAGCAAAAGCATATATTTAGCTTAATTATTCCCAATCATCAACTATCACAGCTCAAAAAAAACCCACAAAATTTCATCTGTACTACCATAAAAAAAAGAAAAATAAGGGACTCATGGTTTGATAACCAGGATACAGTTTCATAGCCATACTTTACCTGTCTAGGTCAGATGTCAGCCTTTCAAAATTCTTAAGAATACTATAAACCTGGGCATCTTGACCAAGAAAGCAAGGTGGCAATAATCCATGAATATTCAACTGTTGCCTCTCTTCCAAGGTAAAAGCCATGCCCTGAAAAAAGAAAAGTAAAAAACATGTATACATATATATGAGAGAGATTCCTTTGAAGAAAATTCTGCAGCAAAATATAGCACAGGTAAAGTCAGCATCAGCAAAACTATCTAATATTACACAGAATTAACAATTATGCAATGATTCTGGAAAAAAATTTTTATTGAATCAGAAGAGAACAGGCCTGTACGGTACAATAACTCCATCCCAGCACAGAATGAGTTACGGTCTTCTGACACTGCAAGACTATTACCTGCAAAATTATTAAGTTACAGCTGAAGAAGAGAGCAGCACTATATTCTCAAACATTCATTTGTTTGGCTATCTTCTAAACACAAAGCATGGATAATGTTCATTTCCAGTGTAAACATTATGGTTTAAATATCTGGAAATTTTTCAAGATCCTGATTATCTCAGATGTTCATGTGAATTTTTAACAGAACTCTGTGGTACAATAAAGTCATTGCTATCATTTTGTAGTCAAAGAGCCTGGTCCAGCACCCAGTGAAGTCTGTGAATAGAAACATGGCCATAGCGAGTTCAATGCAAACTCAGATTCGAGTTTATTTTGTTTTTCAAATTCACATTCAGTTACAATAAGAAAAATCTGTACAGACTTACTGGATTTCCTTATTGGATCCAGAAAAGACATTTAAAAGTATTTAGTATGTAATGTGGACAGTCACAGAATGCTTAACACTTAAATCCAGCTTGTGGATTGGGAGAGACTGCCAAATAGCTGCTTTTTAATGAGGTCTGTCTGTCGAAAACATTTTCAGAAACTACCCAAGCTATTGCAAGAAAGAGTATGCCTTTACAGCAGAAACATGACCATGGGTTTAGCACACTAGTATCAAGCACTGTGACTTTACTTTGCTGTGGTAACTACAGCCAGTCGGGACTGACGGACGAGATCAGACCTTTCATAGTTTTAGGGGATAAAAAGGAATGTCAGAGGAATTTCTTACATACATGACCTATGAAATCTATGCATTCGTTTCACACTACAGCCACTGGTTGGTGGCTCCACAGACATGTTACAGCTCTCCTTTAGCATCACGCCTGCACCACTTCCACTCCAGAATCAGTACTGGCAGATCTGCAAGTGTCTGAGGTCTCTCTTAGGTTAACACCAAAAATGTCTATAATCTTTGCAGTATGTTTATCATGTAGCTTAAATATATTCAAAAGTTAATGTACTAGAGGTTAGGTAGCATGTATTACTCTACCAAGAAAATGTATGTGTGTGTGTGTGTGTACAGACATAGATAAACAAGCCATTAGACAGTTGCCTAATATTCTACACCTATCATACAACTACATACAAAGTACTTTGTTTCTTATGAAAAAAATATTTGAGAAAACGCCTTGGGAGATATGAAAGAGGAAAAAATGGCAATGTAGTGTTTCTGCATCTACTCTCCTGTGGAAAACAAATACTACTAAGATACTTTCACAACTACCTCTATAAATATACTTTTAAAATGTCTTTGTTCATGCTACCGTTAGAATTAGCCAGGTCAACAAATGACAGGAAAAAACAGGTAAAGCAAGAGCACAAATGCAAAAGGCATCCTTCAGTGTACATTTGCACTACTCCTTGCCTTTTCAAGAGAAGAATTCGCAGTTCTTTACACAATGCCATTACTGCCTTTCGCACAACACCTAGTGAGTGATACAACATGATAAATTCACACCAGTTAGTTTGATTGATTACATGGACAGGCTTCATTTTTTTTCAGAAATACTTACCTCACAGGACTTATTCTTACAGAACAAAAATATACTATAAAATCTTCCTGTCACTTACTACTACACACTTCTTACACCATTTTTTAATCAAAGTAATTTTTAAGTGGTTATGTCATTGTTGCTTGAAAAAAGTAGAAAAAAAAAAAACCCTAAGGCAACCCCACCACACTATCTGCACTAAAATGCCATTAATCAAGTTGCTACCCTTAAGTGAAATGATGACCTGAAAAAAAGGAAAAGAAAAATTTCATAATGAACACTTTACAGAACATCAAACATTTCCAGAACATGCTTCTCCCACACACAGAAATGGAGGGAAACCAAATTTAATAAAGGTCAATGGCTGTTTTGCTGTAGTTTTCCACGCACACAAGATTTCAAAGGTTTCCAAAAGCATACACAACCCCTGTTTTTTCTTGTCCCTACATGAATTTTCTGTGGCCAGATACGTCATGTCTTCAGCTGCTATCACACTTTGAAAGACCATGGAAGAAGGGAGAGTCAACGTTCCTCACGAGTTTATTCAAAGTTGATCCCTCTTATCTCCAAGAGACTTTTTTTGGCTTGAGAAACCCACATAAAAGCTGTGCATGTGTGCTCACAACGCACACACACTTCAGCATCAGTTCCAAATGGCTGGACTTCAGGGAGTTGCATGGTTTTAGTGGATCTCTCAGTGCTGGCAATAAAATGGCAATCCAATTATTCTCTGCATCTCTCCTTTCCCTGTTTCTATTAGTCAAATTTTCTGAAAGAAAAAAATTCAAAAAGTCTGTGTTTGCCTTCATTTTAGGAATAAGATACGGACTTTAATTACTATGATACGGTTTCCCCTCTTACTGGAAAATATATTTTGTTTTAAAACAGACACATGAAAAGTTGATACATCTTGCCAAGTGCCTTTTTTACAAAGTACTTTGTCTTGGAATAGCATATTTTCCACATATTGCTACAGTAAGTGTTAATTTCTTTTGGGCATTACTACAAAAATACAGCACCCATCTACACCTCCTATCTATATATGGTTTTAAAATTCTTTACTTGCATACTCTTCTTTGGCACGGATATTATGAATTTTTCAAATTTCTAAGATGGAATGTTAGTTCCTTTTTTCCCCTCAGATACCGTATATGCTCAAAAGAAAAGAATTATCATTAAGACATATCACCTGATTATTTAATAAGAGAAAGCCATTTTATGCAATAAATGTGTGCTATTTCATCTGCTTACAATAGGAAGAGCTCGACTACGTAAGTTTCATGGTTTATGTCTCGATTTCTTGCACTAGCTTCTCAGATTTGCTTTTCTAAATCAGAATTCTTATTTTTTCCTGTTTGAAGTGTTGTTTCCCAGCCATCCAGCAGAGAGGGCTCTAGGTCCAGCTTGGTTTACACGCTCCTTTCCCTTCCTGAGAGCTGCATTTTGTGCACACCTGGACAGGACAGACTTCCATCATCTAAAGTGCACCCCAACTACAATAAAAGATGTGGACATTTTTATTTTGCACTCTGTATTACAAATAAATTGTCCAAGAAGAACAACAGTGTGACAATCGAAAAGCCACACAAGGGCAAAAGACTGCAACCGTTAAGTATTAACCTTTGCCTAATTTGTTTTGATTTATTCACCGCTTCATGCCTCCAAAAGATAACATATATATCATAGAGATTGAAAGTATAGTTATTATTAAGCCTCCCAGGTAAGAGTTTGCAGTTCTTCAAGGGTTGTGTTTCATATGCTTCTTTATATGCTCCAGTTTTGGTAAAACTACGTTGTTCTTCAGCCACCTCATTATCTTCCCTTCTCACAAACCTTTTGGTGGAACTGTTTGGTTGGGGTTTTTTATTGCTCCTTCACACAAATGCCCTCTCGTATTCTCAATTGTACAGAAAGCTCTCTGAGTCTGGATTTTTGTTTTCATTTTCAAGAAGTTCACCTCATTGCAAATACATTTAATTCTGAATTCATCTCTCCATTTGTAATGTTGTGAAGTTTTGTAATTGTAGCAGTGATTTATATTACTGCACATTAGTCAGTATTCTTTCATTACTTAATCTCTATAGGTTTATCAGCTCAGCTCTTAACTATATGTCCTCTGCCCAGCCTCTCTCTTTTCCCCCAAAACCCCTCAACTACAAGGTTGTTTTAGTGCAATTACATATACATCAATACTCTTGTTCAGTTGCAGTACTGAAAAGCCATAAAACAGAATAAACAGCACAACATCATCTTGTATCAGATAGCTTTTTGCACTGGCTTTCAACTGAATTCTCAAGCAGTGCTTGAGAAGACAGAAAGCACATTCAAAATACTTCAGGAGGTGTCTCAGTCTCTGTTTACAGCGAGTAAAGAGACAAGTCTTATCTCTTAATACAAATTAGATTGCATTGACATACTTTTTGTTCGGATAGCATATCTGTAGCTCATCTAATTGCTAAGTTTATATAAACTTCTCAAGAAAAAGAAAGTGCACCAAAGTAATGTGTGCATGCTGTCTATGTGCTAATGAGATTCAGCTTCACTAAAGGGTAGCCAGAACCATCTCCAAACAATATTCATTGCAGGGATCCTCCTCCAATTTCTTTCAAGACCTAGCCCTCTTTTGCTCTAATAGGTCAAAATTTCCATTTTCAGGAAACGTCTACCCATTTAGAAAAAGCTTATTTCCTTCTGTCGGCCTCACTGCAGGTATGCCACAAAGCTATTAGCTTGATAGCATGCAGAAGGATGCTGGCTTAGAAGAGGAAACCATGTCCACATCCAAGGTTCTCAGACTCACTGACTCTCTCCTCAGCCTCTGGTAAGAGAAGATCAAGGCCTGTAAGACTTCAGGTCACCCCTGGGACTCAGGAGACAACCAGCAACACCAACATCCAAACTCAAGTACCCACATGTATATTTGAGCAGATTGGATCTGTGGAGAGGGGAAGGAAGAAATGAAGAGGAAGGTAAAAAGGTGTAGCAAGGAAGTATATCTAGAAGTACCATCTATTCCACAAGAAAGAAATCTCTGGATCGCTGATCTAAGATACTACTAGAGAAAAATCAGTCTCTAAAGTATTTTGGGGACAACAGACAAGTAGGTTGATCATTGTCTCAGAGTCCATCAAAAAGTAAAAAAGCTCTCCATTAAAAAACTCACCCTGTATATCTAAATCATAAAAGTGCAGTGAACAAATTTCAACGATATCTTGCAAGAACCACCCAAATCTGCGGGACTCAGATATGCACAACATCTGCAGCCGTGGCTGGAAGAAGGATAGCTGGCTCTACGCCACCTCTCGCAGCCTCCCTGAGCAGCAGTTGGTAACCCTGAGCAGAGTAAAAGAGGCCAGGGAGCGCTCTGCCAGACAAAGCTCTGAGAAAATCCCACAGCTGCCTGAAATACAAGTCTGCTCAAGTTCTGAATCAATTCTTTGAAGAAATGGACTTACAGAACCCTGCAATTCCATATTCTTAAGAAAAAAAAAAAGGGGGGGGGGGAGGGGAGAAAATGAGATTAATGCTTTTGGCTGAAAGACCAAAAACATTCTCCGGTTACTAGAGAAGAGTTTTTTTCCCCAGGATGCCCCAGATGAAAAATCACTGGCATCACTATTAGTTGCCAGTTACACACCATCCCATACTGCTCACATCACTTCATGCACAAGATTGTCTCCAGGAGAAATTCAACTGCAGGACTAGGCGCAGTCCTCAGGAAAACACAATCTTTGGTATGTGTGACTGTTTGCAAGCAAATCTTTTGCTGCTCAAGCTTTTGCCTTCAGTAATTTTGGCTTCTCATACTACTCTAGTACTGTTAAGGAGGAATCCAAGTCAAAATTAATAAAACAATTTTCTTTTGCTTTATTTTAAGGAAAACTTCTTAGGCTGAGGAAGCAGCAAAACTTATGTATAGTCCTGCTAGGTATGAACTACATGAAAACAGTTTCACGCTCTTAAAATATCATGAGCCCCTTTAAGATCAGAATATTTAAAAAAAACAAAAAAAAACAAAAAAAACCCCAAAACACAATCCTGCAAAATTTTACAAAGAAATTTCTATAATATCTCTATAAAAATATGGCACACATGAATTTTCAAGTGTTTTAAGCTACATTTAAGAGTTTAATGATCTGCAAATCCCTTTGAGATATTTTATGTTTTTTGTATTTTTAAAAAAATCACCTTACGAACAGGCAAAAATGAAGTTTTACAAGCATTTCCCCTCCATTTTGCATTTTTATTATCTGAACATGACTTCAGAGAAACCAAATAAATACTTTAAATACTCCATGTCCAACACTCATTTCAAGGCACAATACCCCAGGAAACAGAATAACTAATCTGAGCACACGCTGCGTAATAAACTCATTGTGTTAAAAACAAATGTGGTCCCTGGCAAGGCATTGGGGTTGGATCACTATGCATAGCTAAAGATGTTACTGCTAGTTTCTCTCCCTGTTCTTGTCATGACTGCCAAAAAATGTTACAAGCATGGACAACTAATGCAACTATCTGGATCAGTAAATCTTCTGCAAACAGCACTTTAGGCCAGACTGGTCACACCAAGTACCCCTGTAGGTAAAGAGAGGGAGGAATCTTTTTAATGCTGCAAATTTGCACACAGTTTTCTGTCATCGGGGGTCTTCTTTTGGACTCCGGGAAAAAATGGCCCTGCAAACTGTCAATTTACATTAACTTAGAAATCTATGTTTCTTCTCAGGAATGATTTGTTACAAAAAAATATATGCAAAAGAAGGGCTTGAAGAGCAGAATCCAATTTTGATTAAAAAAAAATCAGGACAATTAAAATTTTAGAGAATAAAAATAATCCTTTTAAATGGTACTCTTTAAGACAAGGGAGAAAGATGACAAATACAATTACAAGTTGATAAGAGGAAAGGATATGATCACCAGCAGAAAGTTACCACAGTTTGAAGGTGTGTAGCATTGAGTTAAGAGATGAAAACTGAACATGAAAATACAAACTTTCTGCTGCAACCCTCTGGCAACCCAAACAGAAAAAAGCTCCATGAATTTTCAGAAGCAAAGAAGATCGGTAACCATTTGTAATGCAAACATTATCTAAGGTATTATTAGACTGCAAGTAGAAAAGTCACTGGTGAGACAGAACTGCCATCTTTCAAAAAAGTGCAGCTATTTTCCCCAAAACTATGCTCAGATCCCTAGTTGGGCATTTAATGAGGCACATCGGTTAGCTCTGGATTTTGCATTTTGGATTAAGTTTTAAAAATCAGTATACAAAGCAGTGATTAACGACCCATTAACTGCTTTGGCAGAGGAGCTGTGGTTTTGTTGTCTATGCAGTACCTAGCACACAGGTGCCTTGGCTTGTAGCTGAGATCCCCTAAAATAGCAGTGAATCCTGCTACTAAGTGCCTGCACTGGAGTTTGAAAAGCCAGCCACATACAGGCGACTACCCTGGCTGGGACGAGGAAGGAGAAAGCCAGAAAAGGAGGACTGGTGAAGCGTGAACAGCAGAACGCAGTTTAGATAAAGTACTTCTTGATAAGCCCTTGTGCACAGGCATGCATCAGGACTTGTGAGGCTGTGAGATATGCTGAAGGTAAATAAAAAAAACCACACTCTAGTTGATGGGCACAGCGCTGACCATACAAGAAAAGGAGGAACTGTCCTAGTTTCAGCTATAAAATGCCAAAAGGGCACAGGTTTCGTTTTGTGCACATTTTTTAAACACAGCCTTTTAACAAGTATGTAAGTTTAAGAACTACATTCTGACATTTGGCATTTATAATGTCAAAGTTCTTTTTCTAGAGTCATGACAGATCTGCTGCAGCGTGTTGCGCACACAATTTTTTATAAGTTTTCAAGAAAGCCAAGAGACCTGAAGCACATTCACAGACCAATTCTAAGTCCATAGGATTTTCAAAAGCAAACTTAAAAAGTCAAGTCAACAGAGGAAACTGAAACAAAAGTCAAAACCAGCTTCCAACAAATAAAGCACGAATAAATACAGTAGCTAATAAATACACCCAGGGACTTATGACTCAAAACAAATGCAGATGGCCAGAAGGAGATCAGACTTCTCTTGGCAAATTCATCATGAGAACGTGTGGGCAGCTTGGCAGCCTTGCAGTGAGCTGATATGGTGATTGCATACAAGCGTGATTCAGACCAGCACATTAGCAATGACACATCACAGCATTCTTATTTCAGCTATCTTCCTTTAACCTACTGTAAAAAATTATCTGAAAGTAAGCAAGCAAACCTATTTCAAGAAAATGTTTGTATATATTTGTTTTATTATACATATACACAGTAAAATCTTTTTGCATTGCATAATCTCTCCTCACCTTAAGTTTGTGATGGCTGTGTTACACAACAGCAGACAGTAACAAGCTGATCAGTAAAACAAGTAACCAAGATAGTAATATATAAAAATATATTGCATGCTGTGGTATAATGTAGGATGGGACCGAGTCTAGTTAGACACTAAATTTAGGTGTTCATATGCAATCTAGGTACCTATACTCCCAAGATAATTACAGGATACATAGTATTGATTTAAAAAAAAGCCTAAAGAAAGATCCAGCTCACCCTAGAATAGATACCTTGCAGTCAGTAATGCAAATTGCTCCCTAATCTCCAATGGCTATATTGACTATAGACCAGATTTGCACACATAAGCACCTCCTCTCATCTGGGAGGCTCGAAGGTATTGGAGAAATCAACACGGCATAGCTCATTATGGCAATGATACCAACTATAAATCAACTGCATAGGAGACACGACGACAGATGAAAGCCAGGCACGATACTCCTCTGTATCTCAAGGGGCACTAGTCGCCTATATGTGGGCCATTACATCAAGCCCCGATTGTCCTTTTGACTCCTGAATCCACGTGTCCCATTAAAAATCATCTTACTCTGAATCCTTCGTATTATTACAGGAATTTTTAAACTCAAAGAAACCACAAAATTGGATTTGTATGCTTTCAGAGCTTTTATGCAGTCAGAGCTGGTTGCCTTAAAAGCAGATTCAATATAATTTTAAAGCCATAAAATCATTTACAAAGTGTAACACATAAGGGCACAGAAACCCCCAGCACCCCACCTCCCAAACTCACAGACCTGTACGGCATTCTTACAGCACCTGCAACTGAAATAATTAAGATGCTCAAGGACAGTTGTGTTAGAGTAAGATCTGCAGAGATGCCTATCCTATCTATCACTTTTCACGTGAGAATAACAGTTCTGCAGTTTAGCAGGCATGAGCTGGTGTGAATGTGCTCCACAGGTCCCCATGTCATGGATGGAGAAATAGTTTCCAGAACACAGGAGGCGACACTGTGCCCGCCAAGAGGCAGCGTGTGAAGTCTCCCAAGATCTGCAGAACTCCAGAGACTGGTCGTGCTGCTGACTCCACGAGAACTGATAAACTCATCACACCCAGAGTCACCAGCTCTGCACGAGGCCCCCAACACACAGTCCCCTCAGGTTGCACAACTCAGACCACATCCAGAAAGGCTGTGGCTGCTGTGTGCAGACAAGGACGGCGGAGAGATACCTGATGATGAAACAAGAGGCCCCAAGGGACTTTCTGAACACCCAGCTCAAAGGTGCATCAGTACGAGCCTCTGCTTCCCAGCAAAGAGGGAGGCTGCCCTCCTGGCTGCTGCTCCCACCTGGGAGCTACGAACGTGTGCATGAGCGAACTGCGAGCTGGCTCAATGGGCATAGTTATCTGCTATTAACAGTAACAGCTTGATTCTGTCAGTAATAACAGCTAAATTAATAAGAGACTTACTAACAAATATTGGATATGATCTGTGTCTCCCCTGAGTCGATCCCCTAGCAGGGACATCACACCAGTGTAGAGAGACTGTCTCAGCTCTCTTGGTTGCTGCTAGCAGACAAGACCAAACAGCAGCGTGAAACACAGCTTAAACTGCAGAGCCAAAGAAGCTGAACAAATATTCAGGGGTTTTTTTTGTCCCTGGCTAATTCTGAGACATTTTTATTAGTTTAAAACTCCCTTGGGATGTATTGACCCTCAAAGATGCCTACTTAGGAAAGCTCTGGTTATGGGGACCATTCTGCAACATCACTTTCAGACTTGTTGAGCATGTTCTCATGACAGATGTCAATTTTCAACACAGTTTACCTATACTATAGATTAAAAACACTGGTTGTAGGCCACTTTAGAGCTCTAATCCCCTGGATGAATCATGGTAACAAAATTAATCTTGTTATTACTGCATTTGTTAATACTGTCTGTCTTCTACAGATGTATCAATGTGCAGTTGTATGTGTAGATACATACTTTATAGCCACAGGAATTAAAAATTTAATGCATGATAGTAATTTTTTAAAAATAAAGATGTCTCTCAGTTTTACTAAACCATATCTGAAATTCTACTTAAGAAATTAATTCACTCGTACAGTAGATGCTGTGAGTCAGTACTGGTATAACTCTAATCAAAGATGCCTGCGATGCTATCAGTGGAATAACTAACATGGAATCTCTATTTATGAAGGGAATTTAGATGAGCATAACATCAGCTGACATATGAAATACACTGCTAACCAGAATGATTCCAAATGAAATGCCAAATAAAAGCTAACTGCAATAATTTTACAAGTAAAGTACAGTCTCCAAGTATGCAGTCTCCAATATGCAATATATACATTTGCAAAATCAGATCTTATTTGAGAGTCAGTCAAGATTTCCATGCAGGTAGAAGAGGAATTTCAGTGACTGCCAAAAATTCCATCTGTCTAAAATAACTACTTATCCAAATACAGGTTAGTAAGCCCTGAAATCCTGAGGGGATTTGATAAACCTGATATGCTTAACAGATTTTATTGTTGCCTCTCAGAGACTAAACAGATTACCAACTACTGTATTCTGTGCTTCTGATAGGACTTAGCAACAAGTTTGTCTTCACCAGCATGAGAAATAATTAATAAAATAAATATTTAAAATACTGTAACACAAGGTTGCTTAGAGAAAGGCAGAGGCCAATCTCAATACTACGGTCTTTCCCTCCTAGTACTACAATGGTATAAATGAAATCTAAAGAAACAGCCTAAGAGAATGCAACATAAAAGGAAGAGAGCAAAAAGAAATGGTAGAAGGCACACTTCTGCAGAACTACTGCAAAGAAGGTGCAGACTTGAGGTTTGTTTAGTGGGCGATTAAAAAAAAAAAGTTTCCACACAGATTAGCCTACCTTAAAATTGTATTTTTAAGCATCTTCCTAATTATGGCAACTCAAAACAAAGTGAATCTTTCCTCTGATGAGCAAGCTAAGTGCCTACTTGGTTTGCTTGCTGACACACAGAAGCCTGACATCTACACTTTCCTTCCCCCCCAGTTTCACCCTGGGTAGGTGCTTTTCCTTGACACTTCCCATGGCTGCTCCTACCCACATGGTCCTCAAGCTGAAAGATGACTGCATTGCAACAACTCCTCCCACACCTACAACAGCACCAGCATCATCAGCTTGGGAGGATTCTTCCTATTGCATCGATGTGGTGACAAGGAGTCTGGCCAGCCTGATGAACTACAAAGATTTGACCTGACAGCCGAGGGCACTGAAATGTGCTGACACCAGTGACATAAATTATCAGATTTCTCACAGGTAGCATACTCTTTCACTGTGGCTAAAAGTTACATGTCTATACGAAATTAGTCCTCTGGGCACCCTCCACAGACTATGGAGAAAGACTGACTGGGCCTCAAGGAGGTACCCCTTTCTCTTTTTTGGACTATAAAGTAATGTAAACAACTATTTCAGACTAAATGCATGAGATGAATACTTTCTGTTGTCATAGGTAACCCAGGATTTCTATTACTACAGTCTATCACCTGTAAGTCTTTCGGTCATATGCAGTCATAGCATATATTGCATACCTATTGATCATTTCTCATTCTACAGATTGCAACTTACTTTTCCTTTTATCATCTCAGCCTAAGAGCTGGCAATACATGTATACATGAAAATAGCAAAGCCTATCCAAACCCTTTGTTTGGGGAGCTTGCTTCATCCAACCTTGGCATTTGTTCTCAGAATTTGGCAGTACATTAAAACCAAACTAATGTAGAGAAGTGATTGTCCCCCTGTACTCGGCACTGGTGAGGCTGCACCTCAAATACTGTGTTCAGTTTTGGGCCCCTCACTACAAGAAGGACGTTGAAGTGCTGGAGCGTGTCCAGAGAAGGGCAACGAAGCTGGTGAAGGGTCTGGAGAACAAGTCTTGTGAGGAGCGGCTGAGGGAGCTGGGGCTGTTTAGCCTGGAGAAAAGGAGGCTGAGGGGAGACCTTATTGCTCTCTACGCCTACCTGAAAGGATGTTGTAGTGAGGTAGGCGTCAGTCTCTTCTCCCAAGTAACAAGCGATAGGACAAGAGAAAACAGCCTCAAGTTATGCCTGGGGAGGTTTAGATTGGATATTCGGAAAAATTTCTTCACCAAGAGGGTTGTCAAGCATTGGAACAGGCTGCGCAGGGAAGTGGTTGAGTCACCATCCCTGGAGGTTTTAAAAGGCCTGTAGATGTGGTGCTTAGGGACATGGTTTAGTGGTGGACTTGGCAGTGTTAGGTTAACGGTTGGACTTGATGATCTTAAGGGTCTTTTCCAACCTAAACAATTCTATGATTCTATTCTAAAGTGACAAAGAAAAATTGCCAACTTCCGACTTTGAGTAAGCTGACCAGTGGATAGCAACAGATTCTCTTCTTTAATCACAAAGTAAACATTTAAAGTTGTGCATAGGAATGGCTTATTACTCTGTTTACATCCCTTTTTTGAAAAACAAAATTGAACATGCTTTAGGACAGAGGCCCGTCTATTATCAGGTGACCATACAGCATTTGCTTCAGAAGATGTTAACTGGGAGTTTCAGCTGTAGTTCTGTTCTGTACAAGTGTCACAGTAAGAATTAACAGAAATACTTAATTTTCTTTGATGGAATATGAAAAATTTTTCATGTTCTAAAATTCTGGGTTTGGTAGGATTTGTTTTCAGTATGTCAGCCTTTAACCCAGATTAGTATCTTTATTTAATGTACCATGAAGCTTTGCAAGAACATGGTGGCATATAGTACATCACAATATCCCACCAACATCTGCTATATGTTTCTTGGTCAAACCTGAATTTAGATTTGCATGTTGAAATAGAAGAACCATTCAGAAGTAGCTGCTACATGCCTTTGACAGAAAGGTATCTTTAATGAGACAATCCTGCCCATATATTTATTTTCCTTACTTGATTTTTCAATGCCTTGATTAGCATCAAAATAATGCAGTTCAATGAGCTGGGCTCAAGAAAACTATCGTGCTACAGAAATACAGCACAGTTCAACTCTTTATTTTCTCTTGTGACTAGGATTAAGATGCAATTCATTTCTTCAGCATTACCTTAAAAAGGACTACTTCTGGCTGGGAACAGATGGGAATTGTTGCATGCTCTCCTGACCTTCCCACTCCCCAGTGTCTGTGCAGAGAGGCTAGGCAAGCAGAACCCCTCCTCTTCCAGCTCCACAAATGGGACTGGAATGTACTGGGAAGGGCAGAGGTGGTGTAGAAGAATGCTGAGTCAAGCAGGACAACACAAATGGTAAGAAGCATAAACGATACCAACTTAAGAACTAACACAGCCCTTTTGTGGGATATTGCCCATTTTGACTCTTTTCACCTGCTTCCTAATGAGCTAAATTGAAAAGAAACTAACTGGTCTTTCTCTTCTCAGACAGAAAATGAGAGATGATTACACATTTTGCTCTTCAATACAAGAGCATCACATATTAAGTTTATTAACTGCTCAAGAGTTTAGACTGTCTTATGATTACATTACACACTAGTAAGCAAAGAAATGTCAGACTTTGTAATGGCTCATTTAAGCTAAGCAACCCTCTTCTTCCTCCTTCTTCCTCCACATGTGGTTTGTTTTAGGAGGTGGTTCCATCCCAACGTTATCAGAAAAACACAATTCTGGCCATAGTAAGATGTAACTATTCAAATTTACATTTTGTGGTGGGAGTCATTTTTAGTTTTGTGTCTAAATTTAGGGGTCTACACCGATATACCTACACTTCACTTACACTTACTGTGCTGTTGACTGTATTGATCAGATCTCTTCTCAGAAATTCAACTGACCAGCAATTAGGTGTTTGTCATTAATCCCTTTCACCATATGGGAGTTTAGACACCTAGAATAAATGCAGACATGTCTATTTAAACATCTTAATTTCATATAATTCTCACTTTTTTAAGCTATAAGGCTCTTGCCCATCACATAATGCAGTAGAGTTTCAAAATCTTAAATATCAAATCAAAACACGCCTTTATATCTGTTAAAAGTTCATTGAGCATTCCAGAGAATCGATGCCTTATTTTTAACACTTAAAGCAAGAAAACAAACACAGCAAGAAGTAAATGACTGGAACAAATAAAAGACATCTAGCTTTTCTTTAAGTTTATCCAGTGTGGTTTTTGTAAGGACTTATATACGTTCTCATCTGTACATAAGCAAGTCCTTCCTTTTCAGATTAATGTTAATTGTTCATGTGAACTAAATTATGCATACGCTTATTTTAAAGTTGGAAGAACAAAATCCATTCCTGCAGTATACAGTTGTAATTTGATCACTGCTGCTTGCATTCTAAAAATACTCAAACTATGGCATTATTTGTCTTCCCATAAAAATCTCCTTCCATAGGTAGACTCTAACTTCTGATTTCCAGTGTAGAGCAGCTGTGGTTTGTAATGATTTTTTTTTTTTTTTTAAGAATATGAAGGCTTCAATAGACAAACCTTAAAACTAATTTCTGGCTAAATCCTCTGTAATGATTTTTTTTTTTTTTTTTTAAGATCAATTTGAGTTTCGGCATTCATCTAAGCTTTAAAAATACTTTAGTCTCAGTTACGATGCATTTTTGTTACTGAGAAGTCTATAAAAACAAAAGACAGAGGAGAGCCTACACAATGAGTGAAAACAAAAAAAACCCCACAGAAGTACTTAATAAAACTTTATCAGTGACCAAGTTTTCACAGCTTCTGGCTGAATACATACTATTCTAGATGTATTATCTGAGATGTAGTCTCAGATTATTTTGGTTAGAGAGAGACGAGTCAACTATTTGACAAGTCTTCTTCCAGTGAGAAAGGTCACAGTCAAGTAACCTCAACTTCCTTTGAGCTAAGCTATTTAGACTGAGCTCCTTTTTTAGCTTGAAAAAGCAGGGATTTTAGAACTTTTGTTTAACCTTTTCAAGAAAATAGAAGACAGAACAGAAGACAATAGAAGGCAACAGAAGACCTGCATGTTCTGGTAATGTCCTCATTGGCATTTTGTATACAAATAACCCTACTTCTTTCTATCCAGTATTCTTCAGCCTTCTGGGATGATTACTGCTTCATTCACCATCACCTCAAAATGGAGCTTTTGTAGACAATCCCCTAAATTTCTGTGTTCCCTTGAGCTTTCAGGGAACCCTCGAGTTTTTTTCGTGAACCTTGAGGTTCATGTTTAGCTGTAATAAAAAGCATTAGTCAAGCAGGTACAATACACCATGCAATCTAGATGACTCAACTATCCTGCCACGGTTATAGGCATAAGTTTTCAGATGTTACAAGAACAAGCCAACATTTCTAACCATTTCATTCCATGTAACTGATGCTACCAATATTAAGGGTAAGATTCAGCTCTGGATTCAGACACCTAAATTGAGGTGTCTACAGAAGATCTAAGGTAGCTAAGCTCCCATCCATTACAGTCAAAGGAAATGAAAGCAATAAAAATCAATTGAGCCTAACTACGCTGATTTAGCTCACTTTCAAGTACAGGCATCTAGGGGACAGTGCCTTAAAACATTTGAGATGCCACAAGGGTACCCTGTCTGGCCTCCAGCCACCACTCCAGAAACACAGGTCCTGTGTCATGTGTGCCAGCTCCATGAAGATTTCTCAGATACCTTAGAGCATCTAAAATGGCTTTATAATCTACAGTGTGACTAAGTATCTAAGTTCCTATTCATATACCAAAGTTTAGATGTCTTGATCTTTAAACTGAATCCCAGCCTACATTACTTCTAGTCAACAACAGATCCAAGACTCAACTAAGAACCTTCCTAACATATCCAACTCCAAATTCCTACTTATAGCTAAGTAAAGTTCTCAGCTTTTCTTTAAACTGATTTATTCTTGCAATAAAAATATTGTGTAGTGCCAAGGCACGTTTTACTTTTATTATCCAAATATATATTTTGGAACCAAGATTTCTGTAAAAGTCTCATCAAACTGGTACCCAGCCTCTTAAAGTAAGATCTGTTTTCTGTATAACCCAGATGACTTATTTTACTAATACCAGTACTGAATTGGATTGAACGGGGTGCAACACCAATGTTTTCTTGCAGGAACTTCCCTCACATGAAACATGTCTCCTGGACATATTCAGGCTACGCAACTCATTAGCAGAAATGGCTGGCTCCAGTGACATGCGTGTAGAAAGCTAACATCAAATACCAAAAACTAAAAAAATGTATGTACAACTGATTTCTGGTATAAGCATCAGCACAACATCAGTTACCCTAAAAATGCAAAAAAATTGGAAGCAAGCAGCACAGCCTTGCAGACTAGGAACAAGAGGGAATAGCTCCTAAGTAACCAAAGTATCCTAATCTCTAAAAGAACCATCCACAGACAGATGTACTTCCCTTACTGACAATGTGTATTTGTCAGTATTAGGAAATGGACAGGGCTACCAAGAACATTTGTTTCTACTCCAAAAAAATACAAAAGTGCATATGCAGTGTTACAGACCTTTCCTTGAAACTGTAATCATCAATCTTTTGCTTCCCCATTCAGTGTCCCTAGAATTTATTGATGATGCTGCTCTGAAAAGCAACTTTTTCCTCCCTCCTTCTCAGGCCTCCCCAGCTGCAAACAGCTTTGTATCATAACTGTGAAGAGAGAAACAAAACTTGCTGTAATTAAGACATACAGAAATGAGAGACAAGCGTATGATGATACACTGAATAATCTTGGAAAGAACACAAGAGATCAATTATATAGTATGCAGCTGTAGTAGTGAACCACTCTACTAACACAGCTGACTGACATCCTAAGTCCAAGCAACCAGCCAGGCCTTGCAACCTGCAGAACAAACTCTGGGCTTACAACCTAACCAGCTATTTTTTGGATCAGCATTATGCAGCCATTAATTTCTCTCTTCTTAAAGGTAGTATCACATAACCAATAACTGCAAACAATAAATTGCACTGCTTTCATCATTAGCAAGTAGAAATGTTAGACATCTTAATTGGCTTAATGTAGAATTAATGAAAAATATAGTGAAAGATTGTATTACTAGGTCATTATACTTTACTATCTGATAAACTATGCTAGACAGACTTTTATCACCTAAATTGTCATTTAATTTCCATGGCCTCAACTCTTATTTTCCAGACTACGTCAGATGGCTATTCAAGAATGTAGAAAAGAAATCTATATGGATATTAATTGCGAATGTTTTTATCATGTTTAATGCAAAAAAAAATAAAACCCACATGTAAATTTTGCTATAAGCCTGTGCCAAATACTGAATCCTTGAGAGCTTTATGAAATTTTGGGGGCTATCCCACCACTCTTTTTCCTTTACTAAGTGGAATATAGTGTAAGTATAAAAGCAGATGGCTATTGTAGTCAAGAACTCAAATATTAAGAAAACAAAAATTATTCGGATAATGGACCCATCCCTAGCACCTCTGAAAAGATGCATCATCAAGGGCCTCACAGGATTCTGACCATGCATAAATCAAAGCATTCATGGATGAAACAATCCTGTTTCGAAGAAAGAAATTCTTCTTTCTAGCAAAAGAAAGTACATATAATCAACAGTTTTCTTTACATACATTGTCTGTCAGTTTTGCTAAGTACATAGCAATGAAGCACCTGCTTCATGACAGGGTCTGTTTCTCCATTTTGAATTCTTAAACACTCAGAGTAGCCATCAGTAGCCACTCTCATTACTAGAACCACAGGCAAAGATTATCACAGCCTCTGAAATAGAAGCTAGGGGATAGAAGAGCGCACATAACTTTGTCAGTTAATATTTATACATCTTCCTGAAAATGATAAGCTTATCTGAACTTTGCTACAGAGACTAAATACTGATTTTGTTTGGTTCTATCCCTTTAGTTAAGATGTGAGGAAAAACATCAAGGACCAGGTTGACTAAGAAGGCAAACTCTTAAAACATAAACTCAACAGGAAAAATCAGATACAGCGAGCCCAGAATCTTAGTGCGATTTCTGATTTTGTTACCTAAAACTATCATTTAACCAGTTATAGAGAGAAAGTAAAGTTGGGCAACAGCCTTCCAGAGTATGGAAAACGTTAGTTGATCAAAGGAAGACTTCTCCTGAAGACAGAATATTTCCATTTAAAACTGTTATACTGAATGGATTCACACAGCTCTGCTTTTGCCAAAATACAACCTGTATATCAATTGTATCTGCTCAAAATCTGCATAGAAAAGATCAGACTGAAATAAATCATAGAAAAACTGTGATAAAATGGAGTATATCACTTTTCTTTTTATCTGACTGCTCTCCAAAAGAGCTAGACTCATCAAAGCAAATACTAGATTAAAGAAAACTGAACATTGTGGAAAAAAAATCTGAATGGTAGTTAAGGAAACCAGCCAATATAAAACCATCTGAATTTGCTATCAGGCACACAAGAGTTCTACCTGAAAGAAAATTCATGAAGGTGAAAGAATGCCAAGAATCCCCTCCCAGTAGACCCGATTCATTTCAAGTTGCTACCATTTTCAAAGCAAACCAAGGATTTACTCACCCTTTCATCCATCTGTGCCACTCACAGAAACTCGTCTAAAACAACATGAAAACAAAACAGAAAAAAACCCACAAAACAAACAAACAAAAAACTATCTTAAGAAAACCATTTCCTAAGCTGACATTGAAAAACATATCCTGGCATTAAACACAAGCATATTTGATTGAACCTGAAGGAAATGTTTGTTGCCCCTTCATACCCACCTTTCACATTTTCTAGTATCTGATTATGCAGCCCCATTAGAAGCTTTTTCTAGCTACATAAATGCTATTTTTCCTTAAGGAAACTATCGTGCCAGATCCATCACTTGTACAAAATGAGAACAAATACCTTGTTTAAACCTGATTAATCTGAAGCAGGCATTAACCACTGCCCTTGATGTAAGATTGTTCTGGACATACTGAGCTAGCAGACCTATAAACACAGCGTCTACACACGATAGTACAGAGCAATCAGTAACATAGAAGAGGAAGTAGTTTTGAGATAAACTAGCAAAATAACATTTTCAGGCTAATAGCTAAGGCATTTCCAGGAAAAAAAAACCCAAAACATTTATGCAATGAATGCAAAGACTGTGACAGAGCTAAGGAAATACTCCTAACGGGGTTTTAAGTCTTACATGGGGTCCTTAAGCTTAAGATACCTATTTGCAACGTATTTTAGGCAACAGTGAGAGACCTACTGTCCTGGTTTCGGCAGGGATAGAGTTAATTTCCTTCTTAGTAGCTGGTACAGTGCTGTGTTTTGGATTTAGGATGAGAACAAAGTTGATAAGGCACCGATGTTTTAGTTGTTGCTAGATAGTGCTTACACTAGC
>NW_008795686.1:1049702-1050873 GCF_000699145.1 Aptenodytes forsteri | reverse complement strand
GAGTGACCACCATAACAGATGGAGCCCAAAGTCACGAACTAAATGGATATTTCATGGACATTTCTGGACATTTTACAGACATTCCACAAGGGTGGTCCATAGACTAAGGGAATGATATCTGTGTGTTATATCAAAGGATGGAAAGTGGGGTGGGTGGTTAATGAAATGTACTGGAAAATATGAGACTTGAGCATGACGTAGATGGTATAGAGTAAGGGGTGGATATACCACCGGAAAACATAGTACATCTACTCAGGCTAAGAAAGATGAAGGATCATCAATTTTCATCAGTTTCATAACCAGTTAACTACAAAAAAAGTCTGTCCACTTCTTGAAACATTTCAACAATCCACACTAATATGAACCAGACCAGTAACACCAAAACTAAGTCCCTTTCAAGCAAAATCGAACAAAAAAATAGTTATGAACCAATTCAGAAAAACACTTATGTTCTATTTGTTTATTAACCTCCACATTACAAATTAGCACACTAAACTTATTTTATTAGTTCCTAAAGTTCAAAAGGCGTATTTTCATTACTCATTCCAGAAGATGGAAACGTGCAAAAAGGCCCACAAATAACGAGGGCTATATAAAAAAAGCAATCCTCTCCACCAAAGTCCTAGCTGAAATCCATGATGCAGTGGATCCACAGGACTTGAGCAAGCTTTCTAGCCTTAACCTCCCTGAACGCCCAAGAGAAAGCTTCCTTTGGGGCGCATTACCTTTCTGGACACTGTCATGCAAAACTTTTTGGGGTTTGGTTGTTTGACATGAAAAGTGTAGCCCCTTCTTTGCTGTTCTTATTAAACAACATTTAATGCTCACAAGGTACCCGATGGTTAGAAGACCAGCTGATGAAGATAAGGAAAGCATAGTACAGAAGTACACTGTACTTCCAGTTCATCTAGTGCACGCAATGAAGCTGAAGCCATTATTGCGGATTTCGGTTTATTAGTTTTACTATTTCTACACATATTTGAGAGTATATTTTATTTCCAGTCTGGCACTAGATAATCATAGAAAAGTTTGGGTTGGAAGGGACCTCTAAAGGTCATCTAGTCCAACCCCCCTGCCGTGGGCAGGGACATCTTCAACTAGATCAGGTTGCTCAGAGCCCCGTCCAACCTGACCTTGAAGGTTTCCAGGGATGGGGCATCCACCACCTCTC
>NW_008795686.1:1017761-1046470 GCF_000699145.1 Aptenodytes forsteri | reverse complement strand
CTGTCCCTGCCTTCCCTTTAATCCTGACCCACAAGCTCTCGGTCGGCTCCTCATCCATCCCCAGGCAGAGCTCCATGCACTCCAGCTGGTCATTGACATAGAGGGAGACACCCCCTCCTCCTCTCCCCTGCCTGTCCTTCCTAAAGAGCCTGTATCCCTCCATCCCAACACTCCAATCATAGGAGCCATCCCACCACGTCTCCATGATGCCAATAAGGTCGTAGCCCTGCAGGCGTGTGCACATCTCTAACTCCTCTTGTTTATTCCCCATGCTACGTGCGTTTGCATTGAGGCATTTAAGTTGGGCCCCCAATGAATCTTCAAAAGTATTTGTCTCACACTATTATGGGAACTCCCATGTGAGTATGTTAAAGATCTGCACTGTCTTCAAGGGCAAGAAATAGGGAGATGAGGAAAGAAGCAAAAAAATCCCAGCACAGACGCATTTTGACATCAAGGCAAAATTTTCCTGAGTGTCAAGCTTTTTCTCTAAAAGATGAAAGGATCACAACAAAAAGGCTCAAAAATTAAACAACAAAATACACACTTATTTTCTCAACTCAAACAGCAAAACAAATTGAACCAAAGTGTTTCAAAGAGCACAAAAACCTGCTCTTTAGCTTCAGTCACCCAAACCTGCCTTTTTTGGGTTTTAGACAGCTTATGGTAGAAATTTAAATGGAAGAGTGGACCATTCACGGTGGTTGTCTGTACCTTGACTACCTATACTCTAGTAATACTGCCAGACACTATTCAGACCATTTCACATGAAGGTATAGGAGCCTTCAGCTGTTCACAGTCACTCCTGATGACTAGGCACCCAGAGCTTGATGGCAATCTAGAAATCTTTTGTTATTTTACCATTGTTCCTGACTGCCAAAGGTACCACTGCTTGCTGTGTGAAGTGGGAGTGGCAATCTTCCAAACCAGCACGGCTGGTTTCGAGAGGGACTAGGCTGGCTGGCTCTCCTTCTCCAAAAGGGTTGGTCTCAAAGGTAGTTTCTGGTGTTGTAGAGAAGTGTCAGTTTTAAGTCTCCCAGCACAGCAAAGCAATCCTTGAAAGGAACAGATTTCTTTCATCAGTACTGGCACTCAAAATAAGACCATATGTCTAAGCTATAATATGCAAAATTTTCCAACAACAGCTTATTTTTCTAGTAGGAAATGTGATTTACATAGATTGAACTTTAGGATTCATTTACAAGATTCATGAGAAAAACTGGTTTCCTTATAGTAAAAAAAACCACTCACTGCTCACAGGAAGCAAGCTTTAATACTGCAAAGTCACTAGCCTTCCTGGGGACACAGTCCCAATTTAGTTATATCTATCTGCCTCTCACAGAGGCCAAAAGAAGTAGCTAACTTTTCTAGAAAAAAGTAAAAACAGGAAAGGCACAATAAGGAGGTGCTGGGAGCTGCTGAAAGAGCACAACAGAAAGCAGAGACAGACTGCAGAACTGAAATTATGTGATTGAAAGCAATGGAAATGGAAAAGTTAAGCAGAAGGCCCAAGCAGATGGAGAATGAAAAGCCAGCTAAGCAAGTGAAACAGTAACAGGATTTATTTTCTGTGGATAACTGAAAGAGAACTCAAAGGTAGGAGTTATGGATAATATAGAGCAAGTCCAACCTGTGCATGGAAACACTAAGATCAGGGAACAGGCATGAATGCGAATGTGAAGGCTGAAGAAATCAAGCTCAGAAGAATACAAGAATGAAAAAATAGGTGCTGCAAGTAATTGAGCCAAAAGCACTTTGGGCTGCTGCAACCTGCTTCACACACAACACACACACACACAAAGCACCTTACTTTGCTGTTTGCTCCTGAGAATGAAAAAATAGGTGCTGCAAGTAATTGAGCCAAAAGCACTTTGGGCTGCTGCAACCTGCTTCACACACAACACACACAAAGCACCTTACTTTGCTGTCTGCTCCTGATTATGCCTGGATGGAAAGCTTAAATCACACTGCAAAAGGTAACATTTCCTTTCCCAGGCAGGGGTGGGCAGCCTCAACAGTGGAGGGGATGGGGACTGCACTGGAGAGTGAAGGAGGGCTCTCCAGCAGTGCTGAACATCTGTAACCTGGTGAATGAGCGCTTACAGTGATTACACCTAGTTACAGACATTCACTAGTACTGGAATTAATGGCCTTGGCCAAGTTATTTGTTCCCACCTACTAATCATGATCTAAGCTCTAGGTATCACCACCTCCAAACTTTTGTCACATATCTTGACAGAACAAGTATTCATGTGCAACTTCCGTTTTACACCTGCATGCACGCTTCCAGGCTGATTCTCCATCACAAGGAACTGAAACAACAATTTAATGACCTCCCTTCCACTGGGCAGCACGAAGCACATCTACTGACTCCAGGCCCAAGAGCTGCATCCCTGATTTATCAACTTGGGAAAAGCAACTAGTTTCTGAAAAGGCACCACAGAAACAATTCTGATGTGTTGCACTATCCCACCTAAAGTTCACAAGGATGAACCCTGAATCCCAGTTGGCTTTCAGAGGGAATTACAAATCACACGGAGGGGAATACGAGAGTCCCGCAAACAAAGCAGGTACCCAAAACAAGTCATCCACTGGGAAAGCGTCTCCCAGCCTGGCAAGTTTCTAAAGCTGGAATCTTTAAATTACTGTGTTGAACCAGAACTATTTACTAGTCCTCTGCAAAATTAATGCTTTTGTTTAAGGGCTTAAACAAGTCTATTATTAGTAGCACTACAGAAAACAATAAAAAAAACCCTACTAGATACTCTAATTTCTCCCACATGTGGGAGAAAGAGCTGAGCAGCATTTAGAGATTTCTAACCTTTTACATTCTGAAGTAGGGACACAAGTTGTGAAAGGTACATATGCAACTCCAATAAATGTGGATAGTAAGAAAATTCTGGATCTGTGTGCACAGAATCTACAACATTCATCCTGTTACACATACAGACATATTCTTGATGAACTAGGTAAATTCCTCCATAGACTACACAATTTGCCAAAGAAGAAACATCTTCTAGTACAAACAACATAAGGAAAATGCAGTTTTAAAGTAAAAGTAATTAAGTCCCAAAGCTTTTGTTTGGGTTATTACCCAAACATTACATACTGTGGTATCTAATGTCTGTCATTTCTGAAGTGTTAGTGACAGCCAAGTTCAAGATCTGTTACCTAAAAGTAGGTCAGGAGAACTTCTTGGCTGGGCTCGCATAGCTCTGTCCTCCTTCTCCCCATTTTCTTTCCCAGTGGATCTGGTACTCACAACTGTGTCAAGTTTGCATGCCTTTTCATTCTTTGCTATCAGTTACACTGTTAAGGAAATCTGCCTATCCAAAACCAAAAAGCAGTCAACTCACCTCCTTCTAAGAGGAATTCTACATTACAGGAAATTGACAGTCTTTCAGAAATAAAACTTGTTTGTTTGTTTCAGATGAACGTTACATGAAAATATACAGCATTGGCAGAAGTCCACCAACAAAATCCCAAAGCAAAACTTTTATCTAAACAATTAGGTAACTTTTCACACACTTCTCTTCAGACAAATACACAACAGTACTATAAAAGTCACCGTTGTTTATTCAGTTTAAAAAATAACGCTTATTTCTTTCTGCTCTTTGCTTTCCATAAGCTTCCCAACCATTTCTACTGATTTTAGGGTTTGGTTTTTTTTTAAATAAAAAATGGATTGGTAAATTCCATAAAAAAATACCGCGGGCAGCTCTGATAAAATAGAATCCAAGTAACAAAAATGACGTGATTATAGAAGTCCCCTTCTCCCCCCCACCTCCCCGCAAACCCAACCACATACTGGGCTCTGAAATAGCAGACCAGAAATAGGTAGTATCTGCTTAGGTTAGCACTATTTGATAGATAATTATCACTGGAGAGGGAGCAGGGTCTAGACTGGTTTCTATTGTTTGGTTTTTCTTCTTTTTTTTCCTTCTAAAGAGAGGAAACCACTAAAATACATCCCGAGCTTTCTTCAGAATTGGATGCCAAAAAGCCCACATACCAACATTATACAGTTTTAAGGGGCCACAGTTCACGTGCTCTACATACGCTTGTTCTTACAGGCATATATATTAACTGAAAAAAAAAAAATCTTGTTTCTCCCTTTAACAAGAGCACTCAAAAAATGTTTTAGTTACAACTTTGTAGTTGTAATGAACTCTCACATCACTAAATATTTTCCCGGCAGCTTAAGTCTACAGTAAAGTAATTATAAGCTTCACTTCTAAAGTGTTTGATTTAAAAAACCTTTTTGTCCTCAAGTTGATAAGATGTCCATGAGAGACCTAAAACCATGGATGACAAAACTTTACATTAGTCCGTCGACAACACTTGTAAAAACATACAGAATACACTATTGGGTCAGAGGATGAAAGGCAGGGCAACTGATAGGAAAAAAATGGGATTTCTGGGGTTAATTCCCTCTTGTAGTATCTAACCCTGCATATATATGGCACTTTGGCTGTATGAAAATGAAAAGAGAGAGGTTGTGTTTAACCAGATAATTTACAGTCCCATGTTCTCACTTATAAAACCAGCAAGAGCATATCTAACATCTAAACCATTCTTAGCCATTTAAGTCAGTTTTCATAGCTCCCTAGAAGTCAGATGTCACTACCATGAAGCAATTTGAGCAAAGTTTTTTTTTAAAAATACACGAAAAAGGTTAACTAGATATTATTTTAAGAGAACAAAATTTTATAATCTAGTTAGCCATGAAATCCAAACCATTATTATATGCATATAGTTCATGATAACCACATATAGAAGAGAATCATGCAGGTTGGAAAGGACTTCAGGAGTTCTCCTGGCCCAACCCCTACTCAGGGCAGGTCTAGCTGGGCCAGGCTGCTCAGGGCCATCTCCAGGTGAGTATTGAGTCTCTCCAAGGATGGAGATTCCACTTCTCTCCAGGCAGCCTCCCACTGCATCCACTCCCACTTGACCATCCTCAAGGTAGAAATTTTTTTCCTCAAATCTATTTGGAATTTCCCACATTCCAACTTGTCTTCCTTGCCTCTGACCCTGTCACCATGAGCCTGCATTTTGTCTACACCATCCCACTAGGTACTTGTAGACAGCAGTATGGTCCCCCCAGGCCTTTTCTAGCCTGAACAAACCCAGTTCCCTCAGCTCCTCCTCATACATCCCATGCTCCAGCATCCTGACCATGTTGGTGGCCCTCCACTGGACTAGCGCCAGCATGCCCACGTCTTGTAGTGGGGAGTCCCAGGCTGGATGCAGTAGTCCAGATGCGACCTCACAAGTGCTGTACGGAGGGGAAGAAGCACTTGCCTTGACATGCTGGCTACACTCTTGCTAACCGGCCCATTTTGCAGCTGGCCACCTTTGCTGCAAGGGCACACTGGTAATTCATCTTCAACTTGTTCTCCAGGTCACCCAGCCCAGGCCTTTTTCTACAGAGGCACTTTCTCTCCACTTGTTTCCCAGCCTGTACTGTTGCACAGAGTTATTCCATCCTAATCGCAGGACTGCTCATCTACCTTTGTCGAACTTCATGGGGTTCCTGTCAGCCCATTTTTCCAGCGTTTCTAGGTCACTCCGAAAAGCAGACTGCCCTCTAACATGTATAGTCCTCAGGCTTGCAGATAGTGCAGTCTGTCTCATCATACAGCTGATTAATACAGATGCTAAATTGTTCAGCCCATTGTGTTTTAACCACAGTATTTCATTAATTGAAATAATAATTTTGTTTTACTTCCCAATAGAACAGAAAACTTGAATTTAAGTAGAGCATAAAAGTAGTGGTCTGAACTAAGTACCTCTCGACATTGCTCCTAAGTCTCCTCTCATACATCTAAAAGTCAGAACAAGCCACGTGTAATTTACTCCACTGCAATACCCAGGTGAAAGTCTCACCCAGGATCACGAGCAAGTATAACAATTTTTTTCAGCTGGGAACCATATGAAACTGCTGTAGCTTACATTTTCTTGCATTAGAAAATAAGTATTAACCATTTCTCCATCCAACAGCAAAGTAATTTTAGACTATTTGCAATTTAATCTTTAGAAAACCAAACTACTACACAGTCCATCTCAGAACACTGCCTCTGAACTCTGTCCTTTTTAGTTTGGATTTTGAGTGTTCTTTTAGTTTCTCACAATCTATGTAGTCCCCCAAACTAGTTGTTTACTCTTTATTTTCTCTAATAATAAATGAGAAAAGGGATAATTTTCCCTTTCCCTTTTTAGGCTTTTCCCATTTTGTTGAGAATTGTTTTCTCTCCTTATCTTCCTCGGACTTGGTCTGTTCTTCCTTCCACCTCTACTCTCCTGTGATCCTTGACAGGACTTTTTGGATCATGGGGTTTTTTTTTTGTTTGGGGTTTGGGTTTTTTTCCTAAATACAGGGTTTTTTAGAAATTGAAAGGAACAGTTTGCAATAATTCTTCAAAAAGGCAGATAAACAAAAATGTTGCAGAAATACTTCTCCAAAGACAGTTGGAAGTATTTATTTTCACATTTTCATTTTAGAAAATGACTAAGAGGTTCTAATAAATGCTTCCTCTTCTAACTGCATCATTTTCTGGACAGAATCTAGCAGTTAATTTGTTTCTCTGTTCAAAAGAAAGCATAATAAATATCTGCTAATATACTGGCAGCTTTTCTGTGTTTACTTGAACCAAACTTTTTCATTTTAAGACCATTTTTTGTAGTAGCATTTACTGGTTTTCCATGGGAAACTTTTAGTTGAGATTATGAAAGGTGGGAAGATTAATCTAACCTCATTTTCTCTAATGAACAACCTTATTTTATCCATGATTTAATGTGAATGACTAATGGCTGAAAGATAGTAATCTCTTTTTCTTTGGACTGTCCTAAACACAGTTAATATTGCTTCTAAGTTAGATCATAGAAATATTTATAGCACCAATGCGACTTTTTTGTTTCAGCATAGCACTGATAATTAGAGACAGACAAATATTTTTTTTCTTACTATTTCTAGTGTGTTTACTCATCTTACACTATTTGGCAATTTAGAAACTAAATCTGAAGTCCAACCTTTTCAAGAAAGACATTGCCGGAGGGATTTTTTAGGTCAATTCTCACCCTTGGACAGTTCTTACTAAAAAAAGAAACACAAAAAAAAAAGCCAGTAGACATTGCAGCAACATTAAAGTACACTGATTCTAAGAGGATCATCAAACCCACAAATACTCTGTTGTTAAACAGCCTGATTTTTCACAGTTCAACAATAATTCCCTACAGTATCTGTTAATTGATTAATATATTTCTAAAGTATGCTACAGAGATGAATTCCAGAAGGGATCATTTTCATCCACATACAGAAAAGTAATTCAGAACAAAAATATTTTCTTTTTTTTTTAACACTACAGATGGTAAGACGTTTCAGCAATGGGGAGGAGAGAGAGAACCCTCTCTCTCACATTGTTTCAGCTTGAGCTCTGCAAATACCAAGACCTGGAGGACCTCTATGCACGCTCTTGTCCAACATTGGACCAGTCCGCATTCAGCCAACAAGAGACAGTTGTGTCAGGCTGGATCACGTGGAGGAAGTCACAAACTCTAGCCAAGTAGTTATGTGAGCAGCAGCCCTGACGTACGTGCCAGCAGAAGAATGCTTTTGGTAGATCAGTTCATGTTGCCTGAGACAGTAGCAAAGCTATGCTGACAAGAAGCTTCCTCCTTCAGGCATACATCCCTTTTCCATGAGAGGGCTCTGCCGACACGGCTGCATCAGCCGAGGCTCTGTTGCAGCCCTCCACAAAATCACCGCCGATCCCTCCCCGAGAGAGCCTTCAAGAGCAATTCTTCACATCATTGCCATTAAAAAAAAAAAGTATGTCTGGTTAAACAGTTTTGGTCTGTGTAGATTGTTTCTGCGGAACAGCATGTGCAAGCAGCCCTTTGAACACATACACACACAGAAAACTGCTTCAGTCTGGTTACTCATTTGTAACAAGATTTGTACCAAATGAAATGGAAACTAATACATAACCCTGGTTAATGCAGTACCATGACTGAAATTAAAAGCCTTGTTATTCTCCTTGCTGAGGGAGAGCAGATAGCGAGGTCACACAGGTCATTTCTGAAGCAGGGAACGGGAAACGGGTCATCAGTCAGGATACTTTCCAAGTAGAACATATTTACAAAACCTGAAGCGTTCCAGCTCCTTGAGTAAGGTGATTCTTGCATGCACTTCATCAACTTTCTCTTGTAGAAATACAAGAGAAAACATAACTACTCTTGCAATAAGAAAACTTTCTGGAACCCTTTCAAGCTGTGACACATTAAGAATGCTGAAGTACACGATTCATATTCTGCCTTGGTTTTGACATCTACTTCAAAACCCCTATCCAGACCTGCTCTGTATCCTACAAATGAACCTTTTTAATTTTGTCAAGGATTACTGTCTAGCCATCAGAAAGATTTACATAACCATCCAAAAACAAATTTCCAAGTGATACTCCTATATAGGATTTTTTAACTCTAGAAGAAGTTTTCTGCTAGGTACGCACACATCAGTGAAACAAAATAAAAATCAGGGGCTACATCATGGATATTAATGAATACAAATACTATCACATGTTCTTTCCAATACTTTCTAGGAGAATTCATGGAAAAGCTGGCCTGCGGATGGTCTCACAGGCTATCAGAAGATGCTTTACCTAAAAAGCTGGTTCTTTGTTCCTCATTTCCAAATTGTGATAAAACAAGCTTTAATGATCCTCCCTCTATTAATTTGTTGTATGGGTTTTGTGCCTTGAATGAATAGGCAGCAAAATGTATAAATGGGAGGAGCTGCAAACATTTTTCAAAGCAAATAGAGTTTGGGAATTTAAATGACATATGCGCCTGCCAGCATGAGGAGCTGCAGACAGACTAGCATCCTGGCAGCAGGTCAGCAATGGGTGAGTGAGGCTGGGAGAATCTCCCCCATTTGAACTCTAGTTCAGATGCAACTTTTTGCATCTTAATCAGCGCTAAGCAATAGTGAGAGGACCTTATAACAAGATACTACTAGCTTAACAGCATGAAGGCAGTCAGCTAAATTATTCTTTTTAATATCTCATATAAAATAGTACTTTATTAAGACATTACACAGGAAGAATGCAGTAGCCATCCAACAGTAGTAACAGCCACAGGAATTTCAGCATTAGGCTTTGTTACTATATGTTACTGTATGTACTTCTACTTTGTTTTTTTCCTTCCAAATATGGTTGGAGTAAACACACAAAAACACACTGACCCAAAGACTATCCATCCAAAGTGATTAGATAAGAGCCAAGGAAAGGAAGCTGAAAATATGCTTGCTAAGGGTTTAATACACATAGCATACAAAAACTTTTGTCAGGAAGGAAAGAGAAGACAACAGCCAGCTCTGCTTTTCTTGAAGCTGGGAAGAAATACAGGAGGGATTGCTGGCACCACCGATCTCTAAACCAGTTCTAGATCTTCAGGATTCAATGTAACTATGCATTGAACCACACAATTTTTAGAATGTTAGGTAAATTGAGCACAGTGTAAATATTTTCATCAGTCTGACTCGGAGCGCAAAACTTTTTGATGACTCTTAAGAACTAGACCCTGTCTTTGCATCCACACAGACAGAATAAGCGCTGCTCCCAACAGAGAAGGTTTTCCCTAAGCTATTTCTATGTGTAAGTGGAAAGACACAAAAGCATGTCACACATAGGAAGGTCTACATGTCATTTTTTTCCCTCTTTCGCTATTACATTCTATAAATAACATATTTCTACCTGAATACAGATTTCAGAGGCAGGGAAATGACAGGACACTCCTAGGAAAGTGCTGCCTGCATTTTAGTACATGTCTAATCTCACTGTTCTTACTTATTTATAGGTGAAATTCTCTCATTTTTTTATTATGAGAAGGATGGTTGCTCAAGTGGAAAAAAACAAAAACAACAGTAAATCAGCACTAACCTTGAGCCCCAGCAACTTCATATATTGGGTCTGATAAGCAAGTGAAATTCTCATAAAGGCTATTGTCTTCTCTTGCATGGATTTAAAGCATAGCATACATCTATATACATTTAAAACACCCTGTGAAACATTTTTACTGCACTAAAAGCTGATGGGACCTATAGAAGTGCTTAAGCCCAGACAATTAAAGGTTTTGAATCCCTCATTTCTTAATGATATATATTAGGTGCACACACATTAGGTTTTTTGTTTGAATGGGATGCAGGCTTTTGAATCAAGTTTCCTGATTGTCACCGCTCACTGTATTTGGCTCATATTGTGGAACAGTCTCAGAGCACTTGAAGTGAATTCTTTTTGGATAAAAAGTAATTAGAAGTTATGTTCCAGGAGTTCACCTAATATGCCTGAGCTGTAAGCAGGCATTCAGTCCATAGGATCAGACTACGGTTAGTCCAAAAGTAAAAAAAAAAAAAAACAAAAAACCACAAACCAACCAAATCTCCTGCTCCCTACCCAAAGAAACAAAACAACAACAATGAAAAAATTAAAATCCAGATCAAAAAAACTAAAAAGATATATAAAAAAAAATCCACCTCCCCAAAAAAAATTAAAATAAATTTTTAAATAGCACCAAGCCTCAGACTCTCCTAAAAAAATCCTTGACACTGTATACTGTGGGCATCTGGTCTACAGATCAACACTATTTGCTATTGAAGACAGAGGCCATAAAGGGCAGAGCATTTACTACTTGCATACAGTTTGCAAATCTATATACGTAAGCACATTAATTAAGATGTAAGAGATTGGTGTGGAAAGTATTCTAACATGAGCACGGGTACTGCAAGTGCTCTGTTTTTCTCTTCAACAGAATACAAAAGAGAAAAACGTCACATTCTTTTTTATGGTGTACTTGTTATATTTCCACTGACACGTTAACATAAGCAAGAATAATATGATTAAATTATTCTGAATTGTGCAGTCATAAAGAATTACACATGACTCAGAACAACCGCAAATTGAAAAAAACAGCCTACAATTCCAAGAGGAGAAACAGCAGCAGATTTTTGCTTTCTCCCTAAAAAGAGGTTCCTGGTCAGTGGAGATTCTGTCTCACCAAGATGTTTTGCACTATTTCTACTCCATTATCATTGATTAGGTCAAGTGCAGCCCCAATATGTCGTCTTTATCGTTAGCCGAACTTTATGGTTTATTCTTATCTCTTGTAAGCTCCATAGCTAGTGTAGCTCCAGGAGATGAGTTTCTTCTCCAGTAGTCGAGATGAGTGAGCCTGTAGAGCTCCAGCCTGTTTGAGCAGGCTAAGACCACAACAAGGAATGTGGTCAGTTAGCTAGTCAAATCCACTGAGGCCACTTTAAACCTTATTTGAAGTAGATGGCACATTCAGCAAGGTTTCAGTGCAACTGGGCAAGCTTTTCTCAGGAACCCAAAGGTAGAAGCACACAGGCATCCCCATTTCCTCCTGTAAGTTATGGGTCCACCAGACTCCATTTGATCTGGTTTTATTCCATTCACACACATAGCAGTATTTTGAAGTTGTCCCTGCTTTGAGCAAAAAGCTGGACCAGATAAGCTCCCAGGGGTCCCTTCCAACCTAAATTATTCTGTGATCCTGAGTCTCAGTTTCCAGGCTACTATTAGGGCATCCAGAAACCACCGAGAATCCAAACAAACCTCAAAGCTGTAAAACAACTTGAAGAAAGGTAACTGGCATGGGAACAGCTGACAGCTGAAAATGGACAGGAGAAAAAAGGAGAACAAGAGATTCCAAAAATCAGAGACAGAAATCTAGCAAGATGAATATGAATTGCCCCCTTTTCCAGGTGAGAGAAATCAGTTATGAAAGCAAGACAGTCCATCCTTTCTATCTGGCTTGAACTCTCAACTACAGCAACCTATCTGTAGGTAGCTAGCCAGTAGTTTCAAGTTGCCTTTGCTAGCTTTCATATTAGTGTACTTACTAACAGAGGTAGGACCTACTTTAACAATTCATAGAATCATAGAATCATTTGGGTTGGAAGGGACCTCTAAAGGTCATCTAGTCCAACCCCCCTGCCGTGGGCAGGGACATCTTCAACTAGATCAGGTTGCTCAGAGCCCCGTCCAACCTGACCTTGAAGGTTTCCAGGGATGGGGCATCCCCCACCTCTCTGGGCAACCTGGGCCAGTGTTTCACCACCCTCAGCTCAAAAAATTTCTTCCTTCTATCTAGTCTCAATCTACCCCCCTTTAGTTTAAAGCCATTCCCCCTTGTCCCGTCGCAACAGGCCCTGCTAAAAAGTTTGTCCCCATCTTTCTTATAAGCCCCCTTTAAGTACTGATAGGCTGCAAGAAGGTCTCCCCAAAGCCTTCTCTTCTCGAGGCTGAACAACCCCAACTCTCTCAGCCTTTCTTCATAGGAGAGGTGTTCCATCCCCCTGATCACTTTCATGGCCCTCTTCTGGACCCGCTCCAACAGGTCCATGTCTTTCTTATGCTGAGGGCTCCAGAGCTGGACACAGTACTCCAGGTGGGGTCTCACCAGAGCAGAGTAGAGGGGCAGAATCCCCTCCCTCGACCTGCTGGCCACACTTCTTTTGGTGCAGCCCAGGACACGATCGGCCTTCTGGGCTGTGAGCGCACATTGCTGGCTCATGTCCAGCTTTTCATCCACCAGTACCCCCAATTCACTTAACTGGAGCAGACAGCAGCTTGAAGCAGTTGGTGTGGAGGCTTTTCAAACCTTTCATTTATATGTCTCCTCTGCAGCACACTTGGACTGTGGTGTGCAGTTTAATTTCCATGCACCAAAACCTCTGAGAGATCTAAATGAGCTGAGGAAAGTGAAAACAACCAGGGAGGCGGAAATCATCACAGCTGATTTGCTATGTTGACCCAGCCAGAAGGTTTTCAACCTGAGAATTAAATTTGTTTAGTGATGATGGGATTGTCCACTTAGTAGTTATTAGGAGAATTCTTTTAAATCAATATTAACCATTTTGCTTCAGAAACAGCCCCAGATAACCTTCTCTCAGGCCAGACAGAGCAGGATGGGATGAGAACTACAGGGTTCTGCTAGACCTTTTCCCTGCAACAGCTACTTACGCAAACAGAATGAAGCTCTAAAGAGGAAGCGCTGCCTTGGGTTTGCCTGAATAAATAGTTGCACTGTATTTCCTTTACAGAAGCGTTGATAGCTCTTTGAAAATTCCACAGATAGCAGCAGAGGAACCAGAGACACAATAGCTTCTCTTTTTTATAGTATTCCAAACTTGTACGATATTGCCAAGAGACTTGTATTCAACAGAATTTACGAGTTTGACAAAGAGGTCATGCACATGTGCTACGTGTATGCAGTATTTCTTCCTCCTCCTGCTATTTATATAGGGAGAATATAAATGTTTAGCTGAATAACTGAAATCTCTGACTGCAGTAGATACCAACAACAGTAACCAAGTATCAGGCTGACAAACTGTCCTTGTTCCTTGAGTACCTACAATGTAAGTCCCCAGATCACAGACCCCTGTTCTTACAGAAGACTTTAATCTCCTTAACCTCTGCTGGAAGAGCAACATGACAGGACACAAACCATCCAGGAGATTACTGGAGAGTGTCAGGGATGACACAGGAGATACTACTGGGTGAGCCAGCCAGGGGTGATGCAGAGCTCGATCGGCTCTTCGCAAATAAGAAAGACCTGACAGGATACAATAATCAATGCCAGCCTTGGGTGAAGTGACCATGGCCTAGTACAGTTCAAGATCAGAAGATTGAGGAAGACAAGTAGGATATTACAGACTGGACTTAAGCCAAGGGTAAATCATCCGTGATCAACCTGACTGCCTTCTATGGTAAAATGACTGGATTTATGGACAAGGGGAGACAGAAGATGTCATTTATCTCACCTTAAGCAAGGCTTTCAAAATTGGCTCCCAAAAAATCCTTGTACCCGAGATGGGATATTACAGTCTAGATGGGTAAAAAACTGTTGTTGGATGATGGGGCTCAGAAGGAAACAGTTAACGGGTTATACTCCACCTGCAGGCCAGTAACAAGTAGAGTGCTGCAGGAGTCTGTAATGGGACCTGTCCTGTTTAGCATCTTTATCAATGACCTGGAGAAGGCAATGGAGCGTACTCTCATTAGGTTTGCAGATGACACCAAATAGGGGCGACTGTGAATACACCCAAGAGCAGGGCTGCCATCCAAAGGAACTTAGTCTGGAGGAATGGGCTGACAAGAACAGTATGACATTCAACAAGGACAAATGCAAACTGCTGCAAACTGGAAAGGAAAAAATACAGGCTGCAATGATCCAGGATGGCGACAGACTGACTGGCTGAGGTCAGTCTGTTGAAAAGGACCTGATGGATGGCAAGCTGAGCAGAGGCCACCAGTGTGCACAGGCAACAAAGGCAACCAACAGTATCCTGGGCTATATTAGCAAGAGCATAGCATACTAACAGGAGCATAGATTGAGGGAAATTATCGTATCGCTTTACGTGGCATTCACGAGACTGCATCTACGATAGAGTCCAACTTCGGGTCCCCAATACAAGAAAGACACCAATAAACTGGAGCAAGTTCAGTAAAGGGCCATCAGGGGCTAAAGCATATCCCCTATTAGGAAACTGAGCTTGTTCAGCCTGGAGAAGGGAAGGCGCTGCAGGGACCTAATAGCAGCCTTCCGGCACCTATGATGAGGCTATCAAGAAGACAGAGCCAGGCTCTCCACCGCAGTACACGGCAGGAGGGCAAGAGACAACAGGCATAAGACGAAACAAGAGAAGCTCAGACTGGATATAAGGAAAAAAAAATTTCCCCGTGAGCCCAGTCAAACACATACACAGGTTGCCCAGAGAAGCTGTACAGTCTCCATCCTTAGAGGTTTTCAAGATCTGACAGGATACGGCCCTGAGCAACCAGTTCTCACTCTGTATCTGACCCTGCTTTGAGCAGGAGGTTGGACTAGAGACCTCCTGAGGTCCCTTCCGACAGAAATTACCTTATGGTTTTATAATAATATTTCACTCACATTCCCCGTGATGATATTATAAGCTCCTTCTACTAAGTAGCATTCGGACAGTGATTTTCATAGTTTTAGTAAAAAAGGATCATTTCAAGAAGCATCGCAGTTTTTAGCACCAGACACTGGAAATAAATAACTTCATGGTGAGGAATGCCAGGTACTTTCATTTCAATTGGTTCATATTATCATCGTTGATGATGTTACTCTGAGTCAGGCAGGGGAAAAAAATGAATACACACTCACGTTGGTTTCACACATCTGCGTAAGCCAGCTGAATCTCAGCCAAAGTATTAGAAAGGCTTGTTGAGATAGGCCAATTGCAGTTTAATAAACATACACAAAAAAAATTGTTCCCCAAAATTAAACTAACATGCTTCAACAAAACTGACAAGACAGCTAAAATGTCAGACCACAGAGTAAATTAGTTAGATTAAGTCACAGAAAAGGCTTATAAAAATACTCTCTTTGCAAGTTCCTTAGCATGGAAAACTACAGGAGGGGGAGTAATTTTGTTTAGAAGGTATTCTTTTAAAACCCAGGACATGCTGTTGTGATTACTTCAAATACTTCAGTCCCATATGCTGCATCTGACAAAACCACTCAATCATTAACTTGCATTTTCCTTTAACTACTCATTTCAAGGCAGACAGTGGAATAGCAGCATATATGATCTAGAGAGGCTCAGGCTCCCTTCACACCATGACTCAAAAGAAGAGTTTCTAGCCTGAACAGGTTCTGCTCCTGCAAACATGTATTTGGTGTTGCAAACAGAAATTCATTTGCCTACAACAACATACATTGTCAAGTGAAGAAAGGACAGGACAGGTAGGGAAAATTCCTGTTCGAGTCATACCACCTTCAACCCAAGCTGGGTTTCTCACAGTGCTAGTACTTGGATTCCAACACCCACAGCACCAAAATGAGATTAATGAGGGGTTCTTTTGTTATTGTTATTATTAATGCGATTTGCTGTGGATAACAGATTCACAGAAGGCAGAGCAGATTCACCATAACAGATCCAGCTTCAGTTTTCTACAGCTGTATGTCTAACTACTGCATTATTGCTCTGCTCTCCACATAGCAGCTTCGCCTACGTAAAGTAATGAAGTGTAAGAAAGAAGCAAGTACAAAATAAATGGGGCTTTTATGCTTGTGCCACATTTCCTCATAGTATCTGAAACATTATTTCTATGTATTTAAGTAAATAGATGAGTGTAAGTATTTTCAGGGCCAAAAAATGCTTATCATTGTACACTTTGACAGTTGCACTGCTGGCAATTTGGAGCACAGCCAGACAAGCATTACTTTTCTGCAGCTACTTATATAATTAAGTATTTTCAGGATTAGGTTCACAGATACTAGTTCATCATGTAGGCTTTCTGGTCACTGATGAAATTCCATACTAGAAAACAGGAATCTCTTTTGAAATAACAAATTATTACAAAATATGGGAGGATTAAGATATAATTCAATAGTTTGACATGAAAATAGATTCATCTTGCTAATTGTTAAACCTTCATCGAGTTATCTTTCAAAGAAAATCTTATTTTGCTGGGTATTTACACTACAAAAGCGTAATTTCTAAGAATTTAATAAATATGCATATGTAAAGAAAATGTATGCAGCTCCTTCTGTTTAGAGGACATACATGTCCATTGTTTTTAGCATATTTTAGAAAAGAAAAGAAAAATTTTAAAAAGGTATCTTTGAGGGCAACAGTCAGCTCCACTACACAAGGTACGGCAGGAGTTTTATTCAGCCTTTAGACATTTTCTGTGCAGGACATATTCTCTAGGGAATCAACATCAGAATCCTAAGTGTGGGAAAAGAGTTTATTTCAAATTTGTATCACCTTTGCCTATCCAATAGCTAGCAAAGTCTTCAGATAGCTAAATATACCCTTAGAAAGTCAGCCTTCATTCACATCATCACATGAATTTAAGTCCTGCAGACATGAATTCTATCTTCTTGAAGAAATGAAGTTTCACTGAGTTAAAAACTACCGAGTAGCAGTTAGCTGAAGGTTGAAATACCTTTTCTTGCAGGAACTATTGACCTGAGCTTCCTCAGGCATTCAGCTGATAAATACTGAACACTTTCTCACCTCTTCTCCCCACTCAGCTGGAATGGATGCAACTCTTACCAATGCTGTCCAGGACCAAGAGGCTTAGAGGAGGCAGCCAACGGTCAGCTACCACCTCATCTAATTGGAACTAATCTGCAGGTAGCACAGCATGGCTTGAAGCCAGGAGCAGGTATAGCTACACAGATGGATGATTTCTTCCTGCCTATTTAGATCTTCCTTATCCCCCCAGCATTCAGCACTGACCATGATTTGCACTCCTGCCTAATGGATTTTCATGGATCTAGGAAACTGTACATGCAGGAGACTGCACGTGCACCAATACCCCCTCTACTTGTAATTGCAATAAGGCAGAAGGCAGAAGGACATGCACAAAACATGACAGGACGATGTAGATTAGACATGGGTCTACTTGGATGTGACTTCAAAAGAAATAGCAGCCTGCTGACTGATTACTGCAAAAAATAGAAGATGATTCCCCCCACCAGGGAAAGAAAATTGTAAATAGAAACTAGATTATAGCAGTACAAAGACAAAATAGCAAAACATTATCTAAAAAGACTAATTATATAAGACCAAGTACTTTATACTAGTTTTCATCCTCAAAATTTCTCAAACACTGCTTGCCTTTTCCGATGAGAAAACTAAATGACTAAGATTTAATAATCACAAGTGCATGACCTAGTTTCCAGTCCAGTGCCCAATATACTACAATATTTTGTCTCTCTTGCTGAAGTAGAGCTCACTAATTAAAGGGGGAAAAAATGTGTGTACTCATACTCATTACATAGTTCTGAAGCAAGACAAAGAAAGCTTCAGTCATACGTTTAAAGATTTGTGAAGTGTACCTCAAAGCAAACCAGAAAGGGTGTCTGTTACACACCCTGTTTAAATTGCTAGCGGAACATTATGACAACTAAACTGTACTTTCCTATATTCATCTGGTTTTCTTACCTGTGTTTTACCCACTACATCCTTACTGCAGAATAAAGTTAGAGGACTCGGTAACTATAGAACCAGAAGAAAGTTATTTCTTGCCATAAACTACACAGAAGTAGTTTAGGAAATAACGTTAGTTTGAAGGGTGTGTTTCTTTAGCCTACAGATTTTTTTTTTTCCCCCCTAAGAATTACACCTCAGAAGGAAGCACTCGCTTTTTATTTTCTGCTTTGAGTTTATCCATGTACTCCAAGAAGCATGAGAGCTCGGTAGCTCAAACAGCCTGGCAGCAGAGCAGAGGCTCCGGTTTCACGCAGACTCCTGACCTGGAACACTTTTGCTCTTCTGGCAAATGCAAGGCCAGTGGCTACGAGACAGAGCCGGACCGGTTATGTTTCCCCAGGTAAGATGCAAAGTGAGATGTTCTACTTTTCCTGAGCTTAGATAAAGTGTTACTTTCAAGCAGCTGCTGAGGGCGTGTGGTGAAGGCCACCTTCGATGCAGAAAAAAAGCAGTACAGTGAGTAAGACACCTTTTCTGATACCTGTTTATACAGACTCAACTACATTTATTTATTTATTCTCACCTACAATCGATCTGTTTAGTTCAACCACTGCAGTGTTCTAAATGTAAGAATTTGTATGCTCTATACAAAGTAAAAAAAAAAAAAAAATCAGAATTATCAAGCTATTTTAAGGGCCATTCCTTATTTCTTTACCTGACCCTTGACTGACCTAATAAATAGACAGCCATGCCAAATCTCCTATCACACGAGCAAGAGGAAGGCTTTATCCAGCCTTCGCTTAGAGAAAGCAATGCATTTGGTAAGCCTCATCCTTAGAGAATTTGGCATGAAATCTTGTCTTAACAAAAAGCAACCAACACAAAAAAAGATAAACCACACTGCTTTCATGCTCTCCTAAGACTACAAAAATTGTATGCCTTAAAGACGTAATTTTGTATGCCTTAAAAGACAAACAGCAGATGTCTTCATGTCTAGAACTCTGTTAAAAATTATATTACCTCAAGCTTGTTGTTACACATAAGCTATGCATAGAAATAATACACCAAAGTTCATTGACTTCATGAATAGATGCTTGTTACACACAAACTCAGTAAATTTTTTCAAAGAACTTCAGTGAATACCCTGTGCAGAGGAAAAGCTTTGAAGCATAGCAGGGAACCAGCTGTCCTTCACCAGGCCTGAAAGCTTTAGATGAAGTCTGTAAAATGACACCTACACTCAGCAGCAACCTGAAAAAACAAGGACTCCAGTGAGAGGAAGGTGGAAAGGGGGCGTCACTGAGCTTCAGAACGCTCCTGGGATAGAGGTGACCTGAAACATCCCAAGACGGAGTTGTGTTGGAATCAGAAGGACAACTGTCCCGCTTGGGCTCCGGACAAGAGCAAGGTAAGAATTTCAGAGAAACCTTGGGAATGAAGATGTCAAGCAGTCACCTAAAACGTTATGATCTGAGGAAGACTGAAAAGCCCGGGCAGAGGGAGGAACAAACTGCTGCAAGATCTCACTCCTGCAGAAGGTGCAAGAGCCTGAATCCCAATCCCCTGGCAGAAGGCTATTCATTCCTCCCCCAGCACTTCCTCCTAAGACGTGACTTTTAACAATGGCTTACGCCTGGGCAAAACCAAAGCTATGTAAACCTGTGGACTTTAAGGAATTACTGCTACAGCACAAAATCAAGAGTTTGAAATGTATTTTCATAATAACTTCCATTTGCCTATAAATAGCAGCAGATAAACTTACCTTTCAATGGTCAGTATCTTGAAATCCAACACGGATTTTATTCCATATATTCATCATGGACTAAAACTGCTGAACAAGTCAGCATTAGGGTTCAATATTCTGTACTTGAAAGAATCTTAAAAAGTTTTTTCAGCTATTAAATTACTCTTCTACTTTAAAGAAACTCAGTTGTAATTTTAACACGTTTAACGATGGCAAAAAGGTCCTACAAAATCTTGAAAAGTCCTTTTTAAGAGTTTTAGAACCATACACTTAATCAGCCATCAGCTGGTGAAGTACTACATTTTAACACCTCACATCTTTAACCTAAGTTTATTAACTAGATAGTATTCTCTTCAGATCTTAAGCAAAGACAGAGTGGAGAAGTGTGGGTGTAAGAAGCAAAGATGCAGGAGCATCATCAATACCTTCAAAAGGCATCTACCTACCAACTAACACAAACAGGCTTCCTCTGCTTCAGGTGCACTGCTCCTGTCCAACCCCTCCAAAAAAAATAGCATACAGGACTTGAAGAGATTCGAGCGAAATCAAACCAACATTAAGCAGACACTGATTTCAACAGAAAATACACAGTGCCTGCAAGAACTGCCTCCAGGGTGCCCTGTGACCTCCTTCTTCTAAGCCAGGATTTTTGCTTCCTGAATTATGCAACAAATTACATTAGCAAAGTTTAAGCTTTGATAAGACCAACACTTGTTTTCTTATGCATGCAATTCAGGGGTTTTTTTAATTAACTCCTAAAAAAAAAAATCTATACTAAGGAATATGCATAAAATAATTCTCATACAAAATTACTTTAGAGATCTGTTTTTAACAGAAACACATTTAGCTTTCTCCACAGCATTTTGTTTTCTCTGAAATCACCCAAAGATTTGGACTATTTAAAGTCATCTTAATTAATCAAAAAATGAGATACTATAATATTCATCATTTTAGATAAAATTAGACTAGTCTCAGAAAGGTCGGACTAGCCAAAGACATTTATCTTGCACACTGAACGAATATGTCAACATTTCCTTCTAAATGGGCTGCTAGGAATCAAGTTTTAGAAGTCTGTGGAGGTTAAAGGTGCTCAAACTCTCCAAGTGACAAAGGGGATTGTTTTTTTCAAAGGATTAATGCACCAGTGCTAATTTCATGCCAGTTTTGCAGCAGCTTCTCCTCTTGCACCCCTCTACAATTAATTTACTCTGAGCTTACACTTCTAAAACCAGTATCAGAATCGGGTCCTTAGTCTTTTCTCTGATATCACCCTACACAAATTTATCATCCTTATAAAAGCCATGAGCTTATTTGTGATTATGGTCCAACCTCGATTCCCCATGGCTGTGTATCATGGCAGTCCTGGCTCCTGTAGGTGTCTGTAGTGTGCATCATACTGACAATCCTTTGAGGCAGTTTTAAATTTCCTACTACCTTGCTACATGTCCTGAAATCATGAAAATTAGTCAAAATGATAACCCAACACGTTATAACTATACAGCAATTTTCTTAGTTCTCTGAAAGCGTATCATTATTCTACTATTGGCTCTAGAAATAAAAAACTGAAATATTTCTAAAATGTAAATTCATGGAGTTTCAATATGCTTGACAGCAATCATTTACTTCTCAATTAAAGATATAATGCTACTTATAAAATTGCTATCGAGGGGGAGAAAGGGGAAGGTACAGAAAAGAGTGACTGACACAGAAGTTCAATCTATGCGGGCTACATAGGGTGAATATTAACAAAAACAATTCAACTATATTTCAACACTCTCTTAAAGCAACTATCAGATGGTTTCCCCTACCTTGCTTGACTTCATCCATGACTGATTTTTTTTGAAGATGAACAGACATACAGCACGTTCCACAGAGAGCTTGCACAGTTGCAATTTCAGAACCACAAGTCAATTCATAGCTATTGAGAATAGGACACCCACAATAAGTATCACGTCTTAATATACTGATTGGGTAAGGTAGATTTCTCATGTCTGCAAGCCCTGCTAGGAAGCAGTGCTGCTGACTGTGCACGATACCTTTCTCCATGAATGCTAAGGCAGAATATTCTAGTGTCAAGCCAAATTCATCCTCTGCCTCTGACTAGAAACCGTCAGCATCATTATTTAAAGATTTAAATTCCTATGTCAGGTAAAACACTGGAAGCACTGAAGCCTTTGCCTGGTCTCTGACAAGTTAATGCATAGTCTTGCTACTTCTACCTGTCCATTAGGGAGTTTATTCCAAGTCCCACCTATCCCAGTTTTGCAGCCACACGGCTACTGTTTCAAGTTTGTCTGCAGCTTTGCTGTACAAAACTTTGGCTACCGTATATTACAAATTGGTAATCCTACAACATTTTATTGCCTTTTTCCTATACCAGATTTAGCTCCTTGATGTTGTGTTAAACCAAACAATGGAGATAATTACTGTAAAACTATTCCCAGTCATGGGCCTGGCCTGCACTGCCCTGGCACAGAAAAAAGAGGAAGCCCCTCCATGAAAGAGAAGGACATTCCAACAAAGCTTAACTAATGGCCTACTATTGTCAAAATGTATTATTGTTTTTAATCATGGCAAAGAAGAGAGTCAGAAAAATTCAGAGAAGATGAAGAGGCCTGGAAGCATCGGCCAGAGCCCCGGCGACATGGCACCTCACCAGCCAGCGCAGGCACACAGCACCAGGTGTTACGACGTCTGGTTTGTGCTAGTAGAGACATAGCCTCTGCACCCACTTCTACAGAAGCTAACTCTGTCGATGGTCACAGGGTGTGTTCCCAAAACTGGCACTTTTCCTAGTTATATGATAGCTTTGGATCTCACAAAACCTCCTGCTGAAGACAGACAATCCCTTATGCTCAGAAGCTGTAGGACTGAGCCTTGCTTCAACGATGGCCTCGGTAACTTCACTGGAAAAGTCTTTTAAAAGTAAGTTCACAAATCACCATCTTTTTAACAGAAGATCATGTGTGTATATGAGCATGGTCAAATATAGCACTATTCATTAAATCCAAGGGATTCTTAATTTATACCCATTTCCTATCTAATTAATTGATGCTTGAAACATCTCAGTGCTACTGTGATATCACAGCAACCACGCAAAAAAAAATACACACAATTCTTCAAATTCAGTTCCATGCACTAAAGCCTTGTTGATAGGCGTGTACGTGCATCTCTGGGTCAGAAGTCCACAGGTACTTGTCACAGTGGGACAGGCTTAACTCAGTGCTGAATGAAGACAATGAATGCATAAAGATGAATGGACCTCCATTACTCCCCAGCTGGCACTTAACAGGTAGCAGGTCCTTCCTGACACTGCACCTGTGCACAGCGAATGGAATTGGTCTGCTCTTCTGTTTTTTTAAAGCATCCCACCCTGTCCAACATTATCACTAAGGGGGGAAAAAAAAAAACCAAAAAACCACAAGAGGTTTCAGCACATGTTAAATGTCCCACTCCTATTAATGCTCACAGAAGACAATTTCTTCTTTCTTTGTTTCAGGTATATGGGAGCGAACAGACTACCTTGTGCATCTCATTACACAGGCACAAACCCAACAATGTTCTTAGTTCTGTTCCTTTCCCCCCTTTCCATGCTACTCTTCCAGCCACAATGGGCCACAGAGCTCTCAGGCAACCACCGTACATTTGCTTTGGCCAGGGGTGCACAAAGGACCCTTTACAAGAGCTCTTCAGATTTGCAGGGAGCACAAACCACTTGCCAATCTCAGAATCACATCCTCCAGCAAATGGTGCTTTTGACACGTCTTCGAAACAGCTGCTCCACCGTAAAATTCTCTAACATAAACTGGAAAAACCTAATTGAAGGACCTAATTGAAGGGTATTAATACTCTATTTCAGACCTCCATCAGTAATGTATTTAGCACAACAGCAGTGGGCCACTTAGCCATCAGAGCCTGGAACAATGAGACCTTTGGTGTGAAACCCTGCATCAACCCCTGCAGGCCTGGGCTACAGCAGCCACGAGCAAGTCATGCACCGAACGCACGGCTCACCTGCGCAGGCAAGGAAGGAAAGGGAAAGGCATGCCAAAGCAAAGATGGCACATTTTAACTTGGGGTTACGGGTTAATAAGAAACATTGCTGTCACACACATTTCACTTCCTCCTCCCCTCAGAGAGGGAAGCAGGGCTGGGGGAGAGAAGCTTGGACCTGCTACGGCCACAACTTCTTCCTTTTTCAGAGACAGCTCGATGCAAGAGACTGATTCAGCAGAACTGGGTATATAAAGCAAAGAATGCAAAATAAGAACTTCTGTACTCCGAGATATGCTTTCTGTGGAAAACACAAATATTCTCTGCAGTTTATTTTACCTAGACAGAAGTACAATTTCTCAGCGAGCTCTTATCCTACTTATTGTCAGCATCCATCAATAAGATTAAAAAAACAACACCCAAGTTCTGTGGCCAGCATCTTTATAAAACCTAGCGTAGAAAAGCACATTTAACCCATTCTAAATACACAAATCCTGTTTGCAGGGTGCTCTGTGTCAGGATTAATGTTTCTTTTCAAGTAGCATTTATAACCAGTGGGCGTAGGATTCCTCAGTCTGAAGAAAACAGGTCAGCTTTGTTTGTGTTCAATTACTGAAGTTCACAAGAAAATTAACACAACTGAAAAGTGTTTTTAATGTCTGAAACAGCTTCACAGAAAAACAATTTTAAGTTTCAGCTTCTTGCAACAACTCATACCACTATTCACTTGCTATTACTGCTATATAGCTTACTACATAACTTCTCCTTCATTTTATTTGCTTTTAATTCAAGTCACAGAACTTTGTTCCCAACTCGCTGTCTCAGCACTCTTTTTCATAACTCCAAGCAAAGAACTGGAAGCCAACAGGAAGAAAAGAATATAACACCAACCGCAGCAACTTACCTACTAGGTCAGGAACAAAGTAGTAGGAGGCAATGAACGCTGCAAGCTGTATACATAAAATAGAAGACGGTGGTAAAATAATCTGATTGAAATACTTTGTGCTTTTCCCAAGACTTTTTCCTTATTAATAGTATGCAGGACAAACCTGCCTTGAAGTAAGAAAGGTGGAAAAAAAGCACAGAATTAATTTTTAAAGCCCCTTCACACATACTGTAAAAAAAACCACTCATACAAAAAACATCCTGCATCACAGCTCCTCCCTCCCACCTCAAGAAGGTGATTTCAAGAAGGGAGAACACACTGGCAGTGTGAGAACCTCCTCACCCAGCCCTATGGTACCCACCAGTGAGCCACCGCTGAGCTCACGCCCTTGCCCAAAACCCAAGCGTACAAGGTAGCTGCAGTTCTACCAGTCTGCAACTTACGGTCCTGATTGTTAAAGAGCAAACAGCTCTGGTATGAACCAACCTCACACTTGAAGAACCTCCTATTTTAGGTTGCCGTTCCACAGAATGGCAACTCCAGTGTCGGAGACCCCTGTAATAGATCAAAAATGCAACGCTCGCCAAACACACAGGCAAACTTGATACAAGTTCACTCTAAAAGGTTTCAGACAAAGACCAGATTGATTTGCTTTTTGAGCTAGCACAACCACTACACCATTTACTCTTGTCAAAGACCAGAAAAATAGCATGTGCTTATCCCTATCAAGATCAGAACTGTTCTGCTAGGTGATCCAATGGGGATAAGAACCTGGAAATATTACTGTTAAAAACTACAAAGTTGTAAAGGGCAAAAAGTTTATAGGAAAAAAAGAAGGTAGAAGACAGTGAGAGTGATCAGCAACTATACCCCCAAAAAATTTCCCCAAATTATACCTTTACTTTCACATGGAGCTGACCATCTTCCAGTCTAAAAGACACTATCATACCTACTACCAATTAATATGAAATCATCCCTTCCAATATCAAGTAACCTCCAGAAAACCTATTTTACAAATTAATATAGATACTTCCAATATGCCATTTTAAGGAGTGTTTTCCTCCTCCATCCTCAGCTTCATCAGTTTTCTTCCCAGAATATCTATCTACAGCTAAGGCAAAAGCAACACTCAGTGAGCACTGGCCACTCCAGAGGACCCAGCCAAAGTCCACACAAGTTTAAGATGTGAAAATATGAACGTTACCAATGGAAGGAAAAAAGACTTCTACTGCTTGGTATTTGATAAAGGAATAGATTTATTTAGAGGAGCTTCTTAAATGTTTCTTCTCTTTTACCCATCAGATAGAGAAAATCTCACTGGAATGCTTCTGATTTTTTACTGAGGTCTAGATTTTCTGAGGCCTATTAGAGGGTCACCAACAAATGCCAAAGTTATAAGACCTTTTTTGTATGTCACCGACACCAACCACAGGCTTATACTTTCTCAAAATCAAATTTGATTTTAGTGAAGCAACTAGCTGTATACGGAGCAAGTACTTCACGAGCATTCTCCTCCCACTGTCTGAAACGTAGGAGCAAAATGGGAAGTCCATGCTTCTCCCTAGCTCAGATAACGATTTCACATGAATTAGGGGGAAAAAAAAAGTTTACAATTGTTTTTTAGTAAATTAGTATACATAGCATGTGTAATCTGATAAGAAAGACAAGCATTCATATCTTAATAACCCCCTAATAACCTGCTCATTCCCTCAGCCTGGAATTGAGCATTCTAAGAAAGTATCATAGAGGCGTCGTTTGCTCTTTTACTCCTCCTGAGGGATCCAGTTTGGCCACTGTCAGAAATAAGACATTGGGATAAATGGACCTTTGGTCTGTTCCAGTATGGTTCTTGTACAGTAAATCCCACAGTGAGTCAATGGACTGACAGCCAACAACTAATGTCACTGCTTAGTTGAGAACCTACTAAGATCCAGGGGCATCACATACAGGAGATGGTAAGGCTAAAACATCAATGCCATTGCAGGTGGGATTGAGGTTGGGAGCTCTCGGATATTCAGCAGCCCCATCAGACAGTCTGTTCTGAAATTCTCCAGTGCTTTAGTGCAACTTGAATAAAGGGAAAGAAGAAAGAGCGACCAACAGTTTACAAGCGCACTACACTCAGCAATGATGACAGCAGTCAGTCAGGGGAGAGGGATTAAAATTAAGCAGCTGGGGAGGGGAGAGAGCCCTCCAGCACTTAGATTTAATAGAATCACTTATTTCCTGCTCACTGAATCGCTCTGCAAGAATACAAAAGCAGCCTGGAAGCAAAGCACTCCTCCAATGGCAAAGTTTCTCAATCAGAGAAGTGTTTGGACTTGGCAACTAATACAGGCTATTGGAAAAGTTTGGTACTGAAATACGTGTTTGCATATCTTCACATCAAGATTCTGAAAATAAGCAGCTTATAGGAAACTATGATTTGTTTAAACAATATTAAAAGGTAAAAAACCTAAAGATGAGATGAAAGTTTAGTGTTAAATTATTTGTGTGCTTTAAATTCGCAAACTCGTACATTGAATAAAGCATAAATGAGATTTATAGTAGAAAAAATTACTTTCACACTTCTGTAACTCATCAGCTTAAAGAGCATACAACTCCCAGCCTAAGGTTTCTAATGCAATCTTTTTCAGTGAAAAGAAGAGAAACTGTGTTTGTTTTCCTTGTAATTGCTATTTACAATGTGTTTAGTTGCCTGAGGGGAAAAAAAGAAAAACCACCACAATTACCAAAAAGGTTTCAAAGACACTTTTAAACACTATGGACCTAAAATCTCAGACAATAAACTGAATCGTGATTATTGTCCATAAACTTGGACATGTGTCCTCAAGTAATTAAACTCAGTGTGTTACGATACGCTGTTTCTCATGATTTTTGATGCATCACTGCTGCTGAGATGGGGCAAACCGCTCAGTGACCTTGTAAAAGCAGCAACCGTTTCATATGTAGGCAAAATGTTCCAGCATGGAAAAAAAAAAAGAAACACAAAACCACCACATTTTTATTAAGTTTTTCCGCAGTGAAGGTTGTACATGTTTGAGTTACTTACAAAGTAAAACAAAAGATTTAAGAACGACATTGCCTAGGGCTTCACCACACTCCAGTGCTTAGCATGTTCTGGCAATTTTGCCATCCAGGTAGAAGTAGGTGTTTACCCTGGCATTCCCTCAGCCCTTTCTCTCACCTCTCGCCAGCCATCAAGGTTGTGATGGATGCACTGACTGTGCAGAAATCCAGCTTTATTGTTGGATGAGTGGGGCACTAAATGGAGATAGGTATTTTAAAAAAAAAATCTAGCTCCTGCTTTCTTCTTGTATCTATTTTTAAAGACGTCCAAGTATAAATGGTTCCTGTGAAATTTTCCTTTCAATTTGTCTGAGAAGAGGAATGCATTATTTGAGGATGCAAGCCCCAAGCTTCCACGTATTGCAGCATACTTCAGCTTCACCTGCTTGACAGGCCAGCTGTCTTGGCTTAAGAGACCCCGAAAACATCATTTGTCATATTTTTCTGCAAGTCACTGCTAGATACCACTACTCAGTACTTACAGTCTACTTTTGCCAAGTATATGCAAATAGGACTATTAAAACTGGCACCATATCCAAAAGAAAGTGCTGATACCGAGGAATTGCAGCTCTTAGACAGGGTCCAGGAGACAGCAGAAAGTTCTGGCACTTTGCAGAGCTGCAAACAATCCCTGTACTTTAGAATCATTAAAGGAGGTATTTTATCTACTTCAAATTGAATTATCTGCAATCTGATGCTTGTTTAACAGCCTTGGCAATAGAAAGTGAACTGGGAGTACCATAGAATCATAGAATCATTAAGGTTGGAAAAGACCTCTAAGGTCATCGAGTCCAACCATCGACCCAACACCACCATGCCCACTAAACCATGGCCCTAAGCGCCTCATCTACACGTCTTTTAAATACTTCCAGGCATGGAGACTCAGCCACTTCCCTGGGCAGCCTCTTCCAATGTTTAACCACTCTTTCAGTAAAGAAATTTTTCCTCATCTCCAATCTAAACCTCCCCTGGTGCAATTTGAGGCCATTTCCTCTCGTCCTATCACTTGTTACTTCGGAGAAAAGACC